>NW_026558489.1:0-180677 GCF_026930045.1 Uloborus diversus | reverse complement strand
ATGCTCCAAAGGGGGTCTTTTTTTCCCCTCTTTGGGGGAAAATCATTGACAATTTCGATGTAAACTCAAGTGGTGTTATAATTTTGCGGACACTTGGTAATATATCGCCACTCTTTTGGTCGCCATGTTTTGTCGCCAAATTTTGCGATTTTTTAATTTTTTTTCAAAATCCGGTTTTAATGTAGCCACTGTTCGTGATATTTAGAGAGTTAGAGAGAGAATCACATTAAAATTGCAATAATAGGGAAATAACTTTAAATTGGTGTAAAAGGAAGTCACGTGATGCACACATCAGCTCGTTTCCGTAAAGAATAGCAATAAAGAATAGTCGTTTCAAAAAAAAAAAAAAAACTTACATGCATTTTTCGCACAGTATCAAACACGAGTTTCATGATTTGAAGACCCCCCCCCCCTTTTTTTTTAAACCTTAGAGGAAGTTCATAAACACATGCTTAAAATGCTTTTACATATCCCAATAATTTTAGTTTGAAACTGTTCAAGAATCTTTTAAAGGCATATTATTTGTTCCGTCATGAATATATTGAAATTTACAAAAAAGGAAAAACATTTCTTTAAGCTGCAGCTGAAAAGCAAATTTGAAGTAACTGTCTTCTTCTTTTTTCATATTGATTTTTCTTACATTTTATCTTCCATCTAGTCTTTTGTTTATTGGGTTGAAGTTTTCAGTAAACATAATATCGTTTTGCTCTTACAAATGTTCTGAAAATAACTTTTAAAAGTTTGACGATTTAAAAAACAATAACAACAACCTGGATAAAGACACCCGATGGAAGGGAAACTTATGTATTGTAGAGAACTATTTCAATTAATCATCAATCCTCATAATTATAATTCGCAACTCCTAAGCTCGAATACGCTACATTGCGGTAATTGATAACACTAAAGAAAAAAGTAAAACATTCCATTCCACGTGTTTTCTTTGGGGTAAATTACAGGCTTCAGACAGTTTGTGGTGGAATGTAATTTTAGAAAAATAGAAAAGAAATCTTCCCACAAACACGATGAAAAATTACTGTCATTCACTCGGCGTCAAATCAAGTTATAAGTTACAGCATTTTTTTGTTTTACCTTTTTCATCCGCCATTAAACAGTGACTGCAGCACCCCCTATAGTTTATTGGAGTTGCGAATAGCCGAACCACTGACTTTCTGGAAATGTTTGAGGTGCGAGGAAATGGTTTACTTTATCAAGGCTAAACTTGATCCGGTAACTAAATTGTTTTACTGGCAAGTCTCATTTTAGGGGGTCAACAATAAAAGCTATCTACTAGAGTTTAAGCTTAATCCACTGGAGTTAGGGTTCAAATTTCAACTATCAATATATCACCAAACAGGCAATTGCTTTGTTCAAATGTAGAAGCAATTTTCACCCGTCATACATTGACAGGTGATATTTTAGTAGTAATTGAAAAGTAAAAATATTTCCGCTTTTTAGCCTACTTTCCCAGTAAAAGTCAGAAAAAGAAGAAAAAGGCATGAAAGAAGGCTTAATGCATCTTAAAAATGTCCCGAAAAACAGAAACAAAAAGACAAAAAAAAAAAAAAAAAAAATCAAAAATAAATAAAATAATTAAATAAATATCGAAAAATTAAAAATTGGAAAGTAGAGTATTGAGATGGGGAAAAATGTCTGTCGGTCTGTCTGTCTGTCCCCCCCCCCCTAATAACTTTTGAATGAATAGTCCGATTCGAACAAACTTTTTTTTCTTCGAAAGATCTCAGCGAGGACACCTCATTCCCATATTTAACTTTTTGATTTGAATTGTTTTTTGTTCAAATTTAACAGTTCAAAAAAACTTAACATTAGCTCCTATGGGGAAATTCAAGGCAATTCCGAACTGTGAGGCGAATTTGCTTCAAACAAACTTTGTAGGAAAAAGCTTTTGATAAAAAAACTTGTATATAAAATACATTTTTAATTTGAACAATTTTCCGTTCAATATTGAACAGTTCAAATCCCTTAACATTAGCGCCTACGGGGAAAATGAAAGTCAATGTAGATTCCGCACTTGATGGCGGATTTACTTCAAACAAATTTTGTTGGAAATAGCTCTTGATGCCAAATTCCAGACTCCGACTCCGAGAATTTAGGGGCACCTGACTCCGACTCCTGTGCCTGACAATTAATCGGACTCCGACTCCCCGACTTCGACCCTGACTTCGTAGCTTGGGCAAAAATTTATACACGGAGGACAAATGACTGACACCGATTCTTGGATATTCGTCTCCGACTCCTACATCCCAAAATGAGATTGACTCCAACTCCGACTCTATGTTTTTAACTGTGAAATAATTATTGTTGATGTGATTTGTTTTTAATTTAACGCTAAATTTTTTATTTAGGTATTCAATTTTTGGTGAATTCGCAACTCCAACGAACTGTAGGGGGCACTGAAGTCACTGTCTAATGGCGGAATTGAAAACTAAAACAAACGCACATGGTAACGAAGAAAATGCTAAAAGTGTTGTGATTTTTGTTCGTACGTATGATTTTTTCGCTTTATTCTTTTTAAATTAATTATCAAAGTCTTGTGGATATTCTGGCCCACGTAGAAAGAAATGAGAATTCAAGAAGCATTACTAAACGTCAAAGATTAATGCAAACTACGTAGTTCGTAGTTCTAAGCGGCTATTTCCATGATGTTGAATTCGATATTTATCAATTCTTGATAAAACTAAATAATAATTGTGGCCTGACAAGAACAACAATTAATGCTAGAAAATTCAATATGACATTACAAATTATTATCGAAAGAAGATGATACTTCTTTGCCTTGCTTGGCTAGCGCTTATTTTTTTCCCATTTGTAGCCGAGTTATTTCTCTCGAATTCCCGAATCGGTTCATTTAAAAATTTTCTGTTTCGATTTTTCTAATTTCTGAGTTACGATTTAATTGTGTCATGTTATGCAAATCATCAACAAAATTCTCACGGATATATGGTGGTAGTTTTCTTTTCAGTTGATTGACCATTATTTCTTTTCACTTATCGAATTCTGTAATCTTACTACCATTTTATTCCACTCATGATAAAAATTAAAAATGGTTTAACTAAAAACGCGAAATCTCGCCCTGGCTACTTTGCTCGCACAATACCAAAACTATAACCCTAAACAAATTTGGCGAAACCTTTCAGCTGAGAATAAAAGGAATAAAGTAAATTCTTTCTAGGTTAAACATTTTTCATTTTGTTCTACGATAATAAATCCAAGAAAATATTTTGCATACTGTCCATTCCAACTAAATGCTGCTGTAAAATATGATTAGTTAAATTAATTTAAGATTAAAAAAAACTCATTCTTACAAATTTATACAAAACAATAAAAAATTTTACCTGGTATAACGTTATCCAATTTTGTTAATCCAGAATTTTCTTGTTTACGCGTCCACCATTTAATACTTTTTTGAAAGAAATAAGGAAAACTAACATTATTTTGAGAAGCTCGAGAATACTCTTAAGGGACGAATTAATTTCTGTAGCTGAAAGCAAACTAAGACACATCGATTGCGTTAATAAATACTCAGAACAAACTGCCTGTGTTTACGTCAACAGACACACATGGAACTAAAACGTGGCAATGTTTTAGATCCATCGGCAGTTTTGTAAATCACCGCAAGGTAGCGTATTCGAGCGCTGGAGTTCCGAATAAACTCGAGGTCATTTATGTTTCTACATAAAGATATGCGCAGACGATTTTTTTTTTTTTTTTTTTGACTGAAAAGCATAGACTAATAATAAGAGTAGACCGAGCTTTCTCATTCTTGCTGATAAAGAAAATTGGTTCATAGATGTATCATGTGACTAGTGGAAGGGCTTGGCGAAGACTGTGGCAGCATGGTTGCTAGATGGCAGCATTATCTATAGTTTGGCACTCGACATGTATTTTAAGACAATGTGTTTTCATTAAAAAAACTTCCAGGTGCAGAGTTTGAACTGTTTTTCTTTTAGTTATGCATTATTTTGACATTAGTAATAGTTTTTGATCAGTTTTCGGTAACTTTTATTTCATTTGGAGCTGTCAGCGTTGGCGTGAACGAAATGGCGTAAACGTTTTGCGTTAACGCAAAAATGTACTAATCGGTATCTTAAATTGAAATTGTAGGTAAAAATCTTACCGTTTGCTGATTCTTCTTGGTGGCTTGCATCTTTTATTGCTTAGAGAGTTATTGAAATTGACTAAAGAAAATGCACAATGCTATCTAAACGAAAAACTCACTATATTAACAAAATATTTACAACTTAGAATAACAAATTTACAAATAGGATTTCATAAAAGCTCATTCTTCCGTATTCCATCAATTCTATTTATTTTATTTCTCGCTCGCGTTGATCGTCTGCTTCGATCAACGCCCGCTGTTGCTAGGATATCCACCAGTCACATGGTTTGGTTTATGAGCAGCAAAAGGGTTGCCATAGCTCGGTCTACTCTTATTATTAGTCTATGGTGAAAAGTATTTCTTTACGTTGACATTTTATTGTTTTTATTTATCTTGATAAGTGCATTATTTCATTTAAAAAATTATTTTTGGCAACAAGGGAAAAAGAAACGATTTTTTTTTTTTGATATGATGTATTTATTTTAATGAGCTTATTAGTTTTAATTATTATTTTTTCGTTTTGAAAGCTGTTGAAGAATTTTTTTTTAATGGAAAAAAGTGTATTCGCAACTCCAACGAACTATAGGGGGCACTGCAGTCACTGTCTAATGGCCAACTTAAAAACTAAAACAAACGCATGTGGTAACGAAGAAAATGCTAAAAGTGTTGTGATTTTTGTTCGTATGTATGATATTTTCGCTTTATTCATTTGAAAAGATTTTTCAAAGTCTTTTGGTTATTCTGACCCATATAGAAAGAGATTAGAAACCAAAAAGTATTACGAAAGTAAACAATTAATGCAGAACACACAGTAAGTTGTTCTGAAGCAGCCATTTTCACGATGTTGAATTCGGAATTCATAAATTTTTGGTTCGCTTCGAACGGCATTTTCATTTTGTACCGTTTTTTCTATACATTAGTACATATTAAGTTCAGTTTCGTGATATTTCCGGCATTTGTTGACATTTTTGTCACATAGTGCACATACGTGGCAGACTGTCAAGAGTAACGTTTAACACTAGGTAATTTATTTCTATGACTATATGATTGGATATCCAAAGAAATCATGCATTTAATTCATTCGTCGTGGAAATGATTTACCTGATATGCGAAATCTTGTCAAGATACATTATTCTTTCACACAATTTTAAAACCATAACCCTATAAACAGATTTTTGGCGAACTTTTATTTTTTATTGTTCAAATTCTTAACGTTCTTTCTGGATTTTTCAATCTGTTCTGCGATAAATATTTTCAAGAAAATTTATTTGCATAGTGTCTATTTCAGTAGGATACTGTAGTAACAATGGTTATTTAAATCATTTATGTGGAATTAGGTTAAGGAAAAGTGTCCAGTCAATGTTGTTAAGTTCGTTTTTTTTTTCATCGAATTGAAAAACTGATATTTATTCAAATTCACTCAGAACAAAATAAATAAAATGTGTACTCACAGTTTATATATGGTGGTAGTTTTCTTTTCAGTTGATTGACCATTATTTCTTTTCACTTATCGAATTCTGTAATCTTACTACCATTTTATTCCACCCATGATAAAAATTAGAAATGGTTTAACTAAAAACGCAAAATCTCGCCAAGGCTACTTTGCTCGCACTATACTAAAACTATAACCCTAAACAAATTTGGCGAAACCTTTCAGCTGAGAATAAAAGGAATAAAGTAAATTCTTTCTCGGTTAAACATTTTTCATTTTGTTCTACGATAATAAATTTAAGAAAATATTTTGCATACTGTCCATTCCAACTAAATGCTGCTGTAAAATATGATTAGTTAAATTAATTTAAGATTAAAAAAAACTCATATTCTTACAAATTCATACAAAACAATAAAAAAATTTACCTGGTATAACGTTATCCAATTTTGTTAATCCAGAGTTTTCTTGTTTACGCTTCCACCATTTAATTCGCAACTCCAACGAACTATAGGGGGCACTGAAGTCACTGTCTAATGGCGGAATTGAAAACTAAAACAAACGCACATGGTAACGAAGAAAATGCTAAAAGTGTTGTGATTTTTGTTCGTACGAATGATTGTTTCGCTTTATTCTTTTTAAATTAATTTTCAAAGTCTTGTTGATATTCTGACCCACGTAGAAAGAAATGAGAATTCAAGAAGCATTACTAAACGTCAAACATTAATGCAAAGTACGTAGTTCGTAGTTCTAAGCAGCCATTTTCACGATGTTGAATTCGATATTTATCAATTCTTGATAAAACTAAATAATAATTGTGGCCTGACAAGAATAACAATTAATGCTAGAAAATTTAATATGACATTACAAATTATTACCAAAAGAAGATGATACTTCTTTGCTTTGCTTTGGCTAGCGCTTGTTTTCCATTTGTAGCTGAGTTATTTCTCTTGAATTCCCGAATCGATTAATTTAAAAATTTTCTGTTTCGATTTTTCTAATTTCTGAGTTACGATTTAATTGTGCCATGTTATCCAAATCATCAACAAAATTCTCACGGATATATGGTGGTAGTTTTCTTTTCAGTTGATTGACAATTATTTCTTTTTACTTATCGAATTCTGTAATCTTACTACCATTTTATTCCACTCATGATAAAATTTGAAAATGGTTTAACTAAAAACGCGAAATCTCGCCAAGGCTACTTTGCTCGTACAATGCCAAAATTATAACCCTAAACAAATTTGGCGATACCTTTCAGCTGAGAATAAAAGGAATAAAGTAAATTCTTTCTCGGTTATTCATTTTGTTCTACGATAATATATTGCAGAAAATATTTTGCATACTGTCCATTCCAACTAAATGCTGCTGTAAAATATGGTAAGTTTAATTAATTTAAGATTAAAAAAATTCCCATATTCTTACAAATTCATACAAAACAATAAAAATTTTTACCTTGTATAACGTTATCCAAGTTTGTTAATCCAGAATTTTCGCTTTCACCTATTATTAAGGAAATAATGAAAACTAAGATTATTTTGAGGAGCTCGAGAATACTACTAAGGGACGAATTAATTTCTGTAGCTGAAAGCAAACTAAGACACATCGATTGCGTTAATAAATACTCAGAACAAACTGCCTGTGTTTACGTCAACAGACACACATGGAACGCAACGTGGCAAAGTTTTAGTTGCATTCGCAGTTTTATAAATCACCGCAAGGTAGCGTATTCGAGCGCTGGAGTTCCGAATACTTTTTTGAAAGAAATAAGGAAAACTAACATTATTTTGAGAAGCTCGAGAATACTACTAAGGGACGAATAAATTTCTGTAGCTGAAAGCAAACTAAGACACATCGATTGTGTTAATAAATACTCAGAACAAATTGCCTGTGTTTACGTCAACAGACACGGTGGAGCGTAACGTGGTAATGTTTTAGTTGCATTCGCAGTTTTATAAATCACCGCAAGGTAGCGTATTCGAGCGCTGGAGTTCCGAATTAGCTACTTTGTTTAAAAGTTGCTGCTATTTTATTTGTTCGTGTTTTTTTTCTTTTTTTTTTCACGCATCTAATTTTTTTAGATGAGTAGAATATTTTATTTTTAGAAAGTAGCTTAAAATATTGGAAAAATACGTTTGAAACAATTTGCGGTTTTAGCTATTTTTGAGAACATTGATCAGGTACTAGAAAGTAGTATGGTTATACGGGAAAGTAGGCTCGTCTAGTTCTAGACAGAACTTCTTGTTAATTGTTGCCAAAAGCAATGAAAAATGAAAGATATTATAAAGTTGGTTTTGTTAATAAATTCAACAAACTAATGTCAAGACTTAACTTAAACTGCCCAAAATTCATATACGCTTTCTTAAGCTTTTCTAATGGAGGTTTTCGAGTTTTCTTGATTCATGTCATCATCATTAGTTTAAAAGATTTTTTTCCCTCTACATTTGTTTAAAATTGCTTTTAAAATCAGGTTTTTTTTTTTTTTAATTTTTGAAAAATGTCACCCCAAGAAAATTTCAAAACATATATATATATATATATATATATATATATATATATATATATATATATATATATATATATATATATATATATATATATATATATATATATATATAAAATTAAGCAAACAGAATTACAAATATTAAACAAATTATAAATACCAAATGATGATAAAAAGGAAAAATGCAAACAGCTATTAAGTAGGAATAGAAAAAGAGTGAATCCAGAGCTCATCAGTCATGGAGGATTCATTAATTATGGTCAAAAGACCAAAATTTTAACTATAAACTAGAAGAGAATGCTTTTGAGCTCTAGTTTATTGTTTTTAGCTTAGCAAGTGGTGCGTTTGCCCATTGTTACTCTATATTACATGTTTTGTAAAATTGTCGGAACAGTCGTAAAAACCTGCGTATGTATATTCGGTATTTTTAATTTTAAGTCGTTGTGTACTTTTACGTTTATGTATTTTTGGTTGTCAGAAGTTGCTTAACGTGATACAGTAAGCCCGCGATCACCAGACGTTTCAAAACCAGCTGCGCTAAATCTTTTTTTTTTCAATAAAGTTATGAAAGTCAATGCTATTTTATCTGAAACAAAGGTGTCCTTGATAATTTAGTTGAATTTACAGAGCAAAGAGTCTTTTTCAAGGTCAGACAGCTGTTTCTTCTTGTAAAAAACAACAACCTGCAGCATAAGTAAAATATATTTCTTCGTGCGTAAAAACTAAAAAGAAGAAATAATAACGTCAGATAACACTAATTGCAGATTACTGCAGAAACGGGTTTCGCCATGACAGGGAACGGTTTTTTCAATGCAAAAGAAATGAGCTTATGAGGGAAAAGACAAAAGCCAAGAGCCTGATAAGAATGCAGCTTAAAAGGTAAATTAAGGCGAATTAACTCTTTTTAATAATAAGCTCTTACTCACTGTTTGCATTCCTATTGGTACTTTATTGGTTTAATTTTCTCATTGGTGTTTGTTTAATCTGTGATTTTTACTTTTTAAGTTGCTCGCTTATCTAGCTCAGGGCTTTTGCCATACGTCTTTTCATCCATAAGCTCATTTCTTTTCGCTAAAACCGGGTTCGCTGTAGCGCGGGGTTCGACCATAACTTTGGTATCAAAATGTGCAGAATAAACCACTGCATCACATATTTGATTTGAAAATTTTGAAGTTTAACATTCCCTAGACCCTTAAGGACAGTTACCACGCGTCACATGATTAAATTTACAAAGTAACATAATTGTGACCTCTCACAGGGGACGCGATGTGGCACATTTGTGACATGTTTCATGTAACTTCGCTGTAACAATTAATTCGTGACCTCGTGACCGGTCACTTTGTGAAGTTGTGAATACGTCACGTTGTGATGTCACCACAGACGGACATTCATATGACTTTTACACCTATTAGTGACATTAAAGTGACGTTTCGTGACTGGGGCCCTTATATGACCGTCAAGTGATTTTCATATAAGGGTCCCGTTTTACTCACTGTGCTATTCGAGTCGAATGATGCGTCATATCTAAACAAATTATTCAAATTAAGTTTCTCGTTTAACAAAGTATTTAAATTATTACCCTTCATTGATTTTATTTTATACTAAATTTTTTAATTAAATTTACACTATAAACCTTAAAGTTATTCCATTTTTTAGGTTTACAAAAATGTCGCTCTTGTTTTGTTTAAACAACTATGACAGTCCTCTTATATATAATAGCGCATTCACTGATCGAGTAACGCTTTTGACGTCGCCATCAATGAAACTCGCATCACGGCATGATAATTTGATAATATTGTTTGGTAATGTTTTACTTGCAGGGAAATGCTTTACTTTGACAAGACTGAGCTGGATCCGGTAACTTAACTGTTTTACTGGCAAGATTATCATTTTAAAAGAATGAACAAACGAAAAAGTTTTCAATCATGAACGGTACCTACTGGAGTTTAGATTAATTCACTGGGGGTTAGGGTTAACATTTCAACTATCAAAATATCATCAAACAAGCAATAGCTTCGTTTAAATGTAGAAGCAATTTTAACTCGTCATACCTTGACTGACGATTTTCTAGGGTTTAGATAAATCGGAAATTAAAAAAAAAAGAAGTTATGTAAATGTGACTATTAGAGAGAATTGAATGTGATATCATGTGTTACGAAAACATAAAATACAAACTTTTGCTGTCAAAAGAAAAAAAAAAACAATTGCATCTGTTGCAATTAAAACATCCCTCAGTTGCTATCAGAAATAATGAGAATAAAACTTCACACACAGTTTAGAGCAAATTACGTTTTTCGCAATGGGTAATGAAATCCTTGTCTTAAAGAAGTAAAAATGAGGCTGGAGTTACAAAACGCCAACCTCAATATTCACGCTATGTCTCGAACAGTGATTAAATTTTCTCATTTTAGACATTTAAAGTGAATCGCTGTGTAGGCGTCCACGGCAACAAGTTGGAAATCACGATAGACGGTAGGAAAGGGTTTGTTATATCAACCGCTTTATGTTCCAGAGCAATTTCGCTTGTACGTAGAAAATTTAATTTACGCTCAGAAATATTAAAGTGTAGATCAATTGGTTGCCTCAAAGTAAGTTTTTAACCTAGATGCTAGGTTTTCCATAATATTTTTCTTCCCAAAACATAGACTTAGCACGCTGAGCAATATCGAATTATTAAACACAATATCAAATTCAAGAGCGAGGGAGTTATTCAATAACTTCAAATATTTTCAAATTTATTCACTCAAACAGTGTCCAAACACATAGGCGTAAAGACTTTTGACTTCTGAAATCATATATGAAATCATTATGAAAAAGGCGGGGAAAAGGTTTCAATACGCTAAACAAATAATAATTTAAAAAAAAAAATGCACTTGAGACATTTATGTCTGAACAGAAATGAAATTACTGTTTTAAGTTAAATATTCATCCATTTTCCAATTAACCTGGAAGACTTATAATTAAATAATAATTCAAAGTAATTCAATACATTGGGCTTTAATTTCTTGAGATTTCATGACCAACGTAGTTAGAAGATTTCAAAAGCCTTTCTTTTTAAAAAGGTAGTGCTTCTTAAAATGATTTCAGTTACATTTTTATCAATTTTATCAAGCAGATGTTACTTAATTTAATTAGGAAACTTTTGCTTTTTTTATTTTGGGCAGTATATCCTCAAATTTATTAAATACTATTTTTAACATACATTTGAAACTACTAAATAAGACGTACTTTAATTAAAATAATTTCATATTATAGTACCACTAATCATTAAAATAACTGATTGTATGCACAATTAACAAAATTGCTACTTTGATATTAAATTGGCCTCAGTTTTTAAATACTAAAAGTTTTTTTCATTTTCTTTTTATTTCCGTGAACAAGGCATTTCATTATTTAACTTATTTATGAATAAAATTATTGGAACTTAACTGGGCCATTGTATATGGTTACGTCTAGTAGGTAACACTCTCATGAAAGAATGAAGAAAAAAAAAAAGAAAACAAAAGGTTTTGAAATTGAAAAATATTTGCGTTTAAAAGTTACGTTTTCTGGAGTACGTCTACGTTCTACCCACATAATATACGATACAGTACATGACGTAAGAATGTGTAATTAAATTTTTAATGAAAATTAACTATTATTGTTTACTGAACATAAAGGAAAAATTTACTACAATTTCATGAGAGTGCTGTCGGATCTTTGATGGTTCGGATTTTTGACATCCTACTGTAAAACATAATAACTTGAATTTTCTTATTCTGCAAATTTTGTCTGACGATTTGGTAAAATTACCATCATTCGCCAAAATTAAGAGTTTCGGACGGCAAAATTTGTAGTTCCATTTGGCACAATTATCATATCATTCGGTGAAATTTAGAGTTCCGTTCGGTAAATTATCATCATTCGGTGAAATTTAGAGTTCCATTTAGCAAAAATATCATATCATTCGGTGAAATTTAGAGTTCCGTTCGGCTAAATTATTATCATTCGGTGAAATTTAGAGTTCCATTCGGTAAAATTATCATCATTCGGTGAAATTTGGAGTTCCGTGCGGAAAATTGTGAATTTCCACCTTCCCCAAAGTTTAAGTTCCGGTCGCCCGTGTCACCGGTCTCTCATTGATATTTTGTATATTTTAAAATAAATAATGATAAAAATCATATCTGATTAACATGATGAAATTAAGAAAGTCATATACTGACGAAAAAAACACCTTTTCTCAAAATATTAGACTACTTTTCAAGATAATAAAATCTGCAGAATAAATAAAAAACTGCTCCAAATAATGTAATTTAATATCCAGACGCATTAATGCACATCCCAAAAAGTAACAACCTCAACCAATCACATCCTCGAAGAAATTAACAAACTTGTACCAAACTATCAATAATGAACAAAATCGGAACACTTTTTACAACACAATTAGAGGTAAATTACGCTCTCGGTAATGGATAATAAAGTCTGCACTGAGAAGGAAGCAAAATTGGCTCTAAAATTAGAGGAGGCCAACCAGAGTCCTTATGCCATAACCCGATTGCTAATTAAATTTTCTGCAGCTCCTGTATTTATGGGTTGTGCCGTGTGGGTGTCCCCTGCAACAAATTGAACACATGATGGACGACTGGTGATGCTTGTTTTATCACCCGTTTTATTTCCCATAAAATTTCGTTTACGTGGGAATGTAATTACTGTCTGCTGGAAATATGAAAGCTGAGGTCGTTCTCTTATTACGCGACGTAAATTTCTTGTTGTCTTGAAGTTTTCAGGAGTAAAATGAGATTTTTCTCCTTTGGGGTGACACGTTTTGAATAGTGCATTTTGGGGAATGCTCAGGAGAGGTCAGTTTTCTGAAAACAGATTACTCTATTGTCAACAAAAAGTGTTTTAAGTACATTTTCATGCGACTTTATTTGATTTTCATCCTTTTTTTTCTTTTTTGAACCGAATAAAATAATGAGACTTATTACAAAAATTAATGTTTCTTTCATTTTACAATTACATATTTCAGATTCGCTTCTTATCTGTGAAAACGTGTATTTGGTGGTAATTTCCTTATTTCTCAAAGTAAAATAATGTATTTATAGTTACATTATTCATTAAATACTCACTTTTTCAAAAAGGTTTTTTTTTTTTTTTTTTTTTTTTTTTTGTAATGAGGGGTGCGGAACTATTTTTCTTTCTTTCTTCTTCTTTTTTTTTTTTTCGTTTTTGATTTTTTTTCCTTGCATAAGCTGTATCATAAGTATTAAATAAATAGCTTTGTACTAAAAGCAAAAGATTACATTCCAACATTAAACTACAAACATTGCAGAGAACTGCAAGCCCCGCGTTTTGATGCTACTAGTAACGCTTTTTATTTGTCAATGCAAAAAAGGATGTTCTTTCATCCATAAAATCACTTCTTTGCATTGAAAAAAGGGCTCCTTGTAACCCCAAAACACGTCCTTGCCAATTTTACAACTCAGTGATGATGTACTATCTTGTTATGTCTGAATTCGAATAATAACGTAACACATTTATTTAAAATTAAATATAAAATGTAAATATAAACTGTAGTTGAAAATTGAATAAAATGTCAATAGTATTTCTTTTTTCTGCAATAAGTAAACTTTAAAATATTGTATTTTTTGTACTTACACAGGGAGGAAAAACCTTTATAGTTCGACTGCGATTGTTGACCGTAGTAAGTTAGACGTTCTCTTTCTTTTGGTGAATGTATTTGTGCATAGAGTTCGAATCTCAGCGTAGTTTAATGCAACATCTATTATGAGAATCACTATAGGGTAATCACTATAGGTACACCAGTACCAGACATGCTTAAGACATCGCTCTCAGTTTAACCAGTTTTTGAGTTTTGATGAAAATTTTAGGGAATATATTCTATGTCGCAAGCTGCGGCATTGAAAAATGTAGGGGAAAGGATTGACAGAGTTTCTATCTCTATGGGGGGGGGGGGATGGGCACCCTTGCTTAACTGATACCATTTTAAGTAGGAAGTGTAACGCTGCCCATTAAAATCTGACCCCCATTACAAAAATTTCTGGATCCGCCCCTGTACATGGCTCGCAGGAACTTCAGTTTTACCCGCCTAAAATTCTTATTATTCAAATCCAAACTTAAGACTGTCTGTTACTGGAACCTTGTCTGTTACTGGTGCTGTTACCCTAACTGGTAGCCTTGGTAGTTGCTGTTATATAGCATGATTTATAATTTAAAAAAAAATGCAATGAAAGCCTAATTAGGACGTGATTTTTAAACGCGTTTTACTCAAAACTTGAAATTGTCCACTTACATCCCTTACTTTGCTTATCACTGCCTCCAATGATGTTTACAATTTTTGTGACCTCTGCGTCATTTATTACTCTGCGTTTGATTGTATTTTTGTACAAGCTTTAACAAAAAATCTACTTCTGCCACATCAAATTATATAAAAAATAGTAGTCTTGTTTCATCACGCTCTAATTTATTTCATTTGAAATTGCAAAATCTTGAGAGAATCAAGCTTTAATTTTTAAATGTATCGCTTCCTGGTTTATGTTGGTTAATGTACGTATTTTTGCTACTGCACAATTTTGGAATGAGTTGAATAAAGAAAAGATGATGGCGAACAAGTAAAAACGCGTTTACACACGCGTCAGCTTAAAGTAATTATTTTAACAGTCAAATTAACGGCATATGTTGGACCAAAATGGAGAGTAAGAAGATTTTGAACTATCAGGTGACAAACTGCAAAACCGTTTTTAAAATATTTTGCTGTGAAATATTCTCAGTGCGATTTTTTTAAAAGTTAATTAAGCTAAAGTTTTTCAGTAATCAGAATTTCCGCATTGTAGATTAAAAAAAAAATCAGGAAACTATTACCGTCAAGTTAACTTTGATGACTGCCATTAATCAGATACATTATCTTTTAACTTTTAATGTATTTTAGTGATTTTTTTTCCCAATGTATTGGTAATAAATTGTTTAATGACTAATTTGTTTCTGCAAGAAAAATAAATAAATCACGAATATCTTTTGAATAATATAATTGCGTACCTTAATAATTTCGTACTACATATTTTGAGTAGTTCAATATTGGAACATAGCTTCATTAGTTTTAAAATTCTTCTGTATCCCGTGCATTAGCCCTAAAGCATGAAATAGCTGCGTTTTAAATTTTCTCTAAAAATGTAAAGTAATATAAGTTAACCTTATTTTTCCGATGCAAAAAATGACGAATAAAGATAGCATATACACTCAAATTTGTTTTGTGCGGTCTTCTTTTGGGCGATTTTTTTTTTTTTTATTTATTGTGCAGTAAATGAAAATTTCAATCAGATTGGGTCTCAATTGACGAAATTATTTAATAAACGAGCGCAGAGTAAGTATCGTCAAGTGACGACCGGGGGGGACACACCAATGGGAGGTTACTGGGACCTCCCAAAAATTTCCTTGTTCGGGAAATTTCGCCTGACTATTTGGCAAAATTATCATCACTTTGTTCAGTTTTATTTGGTTTAAAGAAGCAACTCTTCGTTATTTTGTAAGTTTTGGGGGTATTTTCTACGGGAGACTTTTTTATGCGGTCCCTATCAACAGCACACAAACAGGTTTGGGTGTTTAATAAAACATTACATTTGTTTCCGCAAGTTTTATTTTTCCCTATAAAATATGTGTTCCAGTCAAATGTTTCTGTTTTAGAACATTGTTTTTTATTTTTGGAAAGCTTTCTTTTTTGTTTTTTCTGTTTGAATTTCTCAAATGATTACTTCTCTCTCTTTCTTATCTACTTCTTTTTTTCCTAAACCTATAATTTTTATTCATACTAAATATCATGCGAAAAGAACACTAATAAATTGTTGTATTTTAAAAGCTGTACCACAATATATGAAAAACAATCAACAGAAAAAGGGTTATGGATGCCGTAATAAATGTGCACACTGAAATATTAGAAAATAAAAGATGTTTAAAATTGTATTATAAAAGAAAAAAAAACAGTTTAATGTAACTCAGAAAAAAAGGAAAAGATCCTCTAAATGAAATTTTTAAAATGTATTTGGTGAAAAGAAATTGCAAGCTTGATATTATTTAAAGAATTAACATTTATAACTTCAGTATATATCGTTGGTCTTCTATCAAACAGAAAAAGAACAACGTATCGCGTGACTCGCTATCGAGCCCACCCTTTCAAATGGCACCACTAACGGCAGATAGCCAACCACTTTGAAATTCTGAAGCCCTGCTTCAAGCAAGATGGAGGGACCCGTGGCTTAGAAGCCAGTTTGAACTAGGAATTTTCTTTAGCCAAGAGCATCCAAACCGAAGATCTCTAAATACTTCAGCTATGTATAACATGCTTTATAACCAGAAGACATCAATGCTGACGAATTTTTACATCTTGAATATCCTTCGACTGATAGTTTTGAACCTGTAAACTTCGGTCTAAGAGGTCAGCACCTTACCACGACACGACGTCACCTTATCGACATGTTTTGTACAAATTATATAAATACAAATTATTCTTTTTACTACCTCAAAATTTGTTTATAGGTTTATAATTTTTACTATCTAATGCAAAACATTTGACCAAATGATATTTCTTAGGTCCAATAAAATTAGCACAATCAGTTATCTTATAAAGCTTTTAATTAAGCAAAACACTTTTTGATTAATATCTTATGCCAAACATGCCGACAAGATGACGTAGTGGTAAGGTGTTGGCCTCGAAGACCGAAGTTTACAGGTTCAAACCTATAAGTCGGGGATATTCAAGATGTAAAAAATATTCATCATTCATATCGTATCGTTATACAGCATGTTTTAAATAGCTGTAGTATTGAGCAATCTTCGGTTTGGATGCTCTCGGCTAAGTAAAGTTTCTAGTGAGAGTGGCATCTAAATCCTAGGTGCCTCCATCTTGTTTGAAACGGGGCTTTAGAATTCTCAAGTGATTGGCTACGTAGGGGTGGCATTTGAAACGATTGGGTAGATCGCGGGACACGTGAAACATTGTTAGTTTTGTGTTTGGTAGGAGGCAAGTCACATGATCTATATGTTTTGTACAAATTACATTAAGCAAAATTAATTTTTTTTAACTCCAAAAAATTTTATTTTTATAATATTTTTTACCTTATGCAACATTTCACTAAATGATTTTTCTTCGACCCAATACAATTAGCACAATTTAAGCATTTAGCTAATCAAAACTTCAAAAGTAAAATACACAAATGGTATCTCTCCATAAATATTGTTAGAAATCAGAAGATAACTGCGAAATACTAAACAAATCAAATGATAAATGGCGCGAACTTACGAAAACAAAATTGAAACAAGATCTTTCGCCTTTTTCCGACACAAGTTAAACAATTGTGTATTCCATTAAAATTAACCACACTGCACGTTCACAACAATACATCCACAGGCTTAATAAAAATTTCAAAGAAATATTTATATTAGATTTTACAGAAATCATCGAGTTAAGCGTTTGATGGACGTTTACAATCATAATTTTAAACTGCAATATTGACATAAGACTGAAAGAATGACACATTGCAAATTCGTTGTCAACTGTCAATTATTTGCAGCATTAAGTGATTTCTGTCACTAAATTTAACCGCGTTTCACGGTTTTGAGTAAAAGCCCCAAAATACGCGATGTAGAGGGGATCTACGTTCTCAAAATAAATTTCGAAGCTAAAAGAAATTTTTCGCCATAAGTGGCTCGCTCAAATTGAATTTTGCAATCTTGAGAACCTCTCTTTTCTATTCTTGTGTGAGGAACAAAAGTCAGCAGTAGCTAAAATAGAAAAAACTAACGCTCTTTAAAGTTTTTCGATAAAAAGTATCTTTTTATGAATATAAATCTATATTGCAGACATCGATTTGTAATTACATTATGGCAGAATTTTCTAAACTTTTTTCATGGAGTTATAAAGTGTATGCAATTTGACGAGGTTTTGATGATTGAAGGTAAATCTAGTTTTTAAGTGCAATACTGATTTGAAATTTCGATGATAATTGAGCCCTTAGAAGAATGGATTTTATTGTCACTAGCATTTCATGGCGTCCTCTTTAGCAATAGAATGACGACTTGTGCGGCTTGTATAGCAGTTTGAGGAGGATCTACTCCACATTCGACTAAACTTATACGAAGTATAATATCCCCAACTAAATTGAACAGCATTTAAAAGCTCCATTAAATGTAAAACAACCCCTGAAATAAATACACCATGCAGCTAAAAAACGATAGCATCTCCGTTAAAATGGAAAATAAGGAGTAATTATGGCCTTGGCGTAATTTTACATGTTTCCCGTTGTAGAAACTAAACAAGTCGCTAAGAGTCAATTAATAACGCTTCTTTTAGCATTGCTGGCGCTTGGTACAGAGTCAAAAACGTTGAAACCGTTGAAAATGCGGAAGACAGTAAACGCGATAAGCAAATCCAGACTACCACGATGTGCACCTTGACGGGAAGTTTGCCGCGAGTTTTCAAGTGAAATCTATTCCTTATTGCAATCAAACTACAACGCTACACGAGAAAAAAATTCTACGACAACACTTGAATATAGAAACCCATGTTTCTCTTGATTTTAACCAATTTTGAAGTTGACACGTCCAAAGAGGTGCGCCAACCATCCAGAGATCAATTGAGGCAGCAAAGAGACGTAGCAAACCATAGAGTAAAGAAATTACATAGAGAGGCCCTGCCCCTAAGAAATTGAAGCCGAAGTTGCGCGGCTGTATTCCAAGATCCTTAGCTTCTTGCTAAATATCTTGATTTTGATCCAAAACATCCTATTACTGAATCTCAATTGGTTGTTAATTTAAACTTAGACATTGTTGTAAGTTTATGAGGCACGTTTTTGAAATTGCGTTACAACATGAATTAAAATGTAAACCAACCCGCCAGCTTCTTTATTTGGTTGTTATCATATCTCCACCCATAATTGCACCGCTGTTTTCCAAAATTCCGGCTTTAATTTCATCTCCTTTTTACCATAGACGGGGCCTCTCTGTGTAAATTTCTTTACTCTATGTAGCAAACGGATATAAGTGGATATTTTCAAGTTTTGAGTAAAACGCGTTTAAAGATAAGGTCCTAGGTAGGCTTTCATTGATTTTTTTCTTCTAAATCATGCTATAGCAGCACCTACCACAGGGTTACTAGTACGATCTCCTTGCCGATCGCTCCTTGCCGTACTAGTACTTGCCGATCGCGTAGTTTTTCGTTTTCACTTACAAAGTTTATCTTCTTCCAAGTCTTTCTGGAGCCATATTCTGTTATAGAAACGGTTCTACAGGAAGACAAATCAATGCGCAGTCTTCTCTTTCTCAAATTGTACGCTGATTTGCCTACCTGTAGAGTTGCTCCTTCTATACCCTCACACGATCCCTAATCAATAGGGTGGTTCGAAAAAATCGATTTCTTTATTTCGGAATCGCGATACGTCTCAAAAGTTGTAGTTTAGTATTATCAATTGGGGAAAAATAATAAAAAAATTATAAGCTGACATTTTCAGTTCGCGCATGAGGCTAAAAGTTTGAAAAAAAAAAAAAAAAAATGCTAAAAATTAAGTTTTTCAGAAAATAATAAATTTAGTTTTTTCATATTTTTACAACGCAACAGGCATAAATCGTCAGTATATAGCGTATTTTGGACTTAAAAAAAAAAAAAAAAGGTTTTTAGCTTTTACATAAAGTCTCTTTCGTTTGCGCATACGCCTTAAAGTCTCCTGCTCAATCTAAGGCATATTGCGCAAACTATAGGTCTTATGTGAATGCTATAAAATATTTTTTAGATTTTGACTACGCTATATACTGACAATTTATGGCTGTCGCATTATGAAAAAATACAAAAAACTAATTTCATTATTTTTTGAAAAATTCAATTTTTAGCATATTTTTTGAAACTTGAAAGAATTATGCGAACTGAAGATGTCAACTTAGAATTTGTTTTAGTTATTTTTCCCGAATTAAGGATACCAATCTACAACTTTTGAGACGTAACGCGATTCCGAAGTAAAAATATATATATTTTCAAACCACTCTACTAATCACTCACCTCAGTACTTTGCAAAAATCGGAAAGTCACGAGTTAGCTGTTAAATACAACATTTTACTTTTTCTTAAGGATGTTGCCATTGAAGCATGCTACTTTTCAGTACAGCTCAAAAACTAAATACAAATATTTTACAAGCGCTCTACACGTCATTCATTGAGTTAAACATGCAGAAAATAGTACGACGGTTCTTTTAAATTGAAAATATTTGAATAATCTAAAATCAAGCATTGTTTTAAAAGCTTCAAAAAACAAACTAATTAATAAGTAATACAAAATATATCAATTTATTTGAAAAAGATGAATGATAAAAAATAAATTTATAAAGTTATTAAAAACTGAACAAATAAATTTAAATATTTTTCCGCTCAAGAAAATATGCTACTGCCAAAAAAAAAGAGAAAAAGGTTCGAACACTTTTTTCAAAATTTTCAAGAATAAAATCATTTTTGCTCTTTTGTTATAAAACTATTATAAACAATTTTATTCAAGTACTACATACGAAACTCATATTTCTTTAATATGTTTCTACGTAATTTTTCAGGTCATTAGCAATCAGCACAAAAAAAAAAAAAAAAAAAAAACGATTATGTGTTAAGGTATTTTTAGGTGATTTATTACCTAATATTTTAATTATTGTGGATATTTTAGCAATTGTTAACGACTTTATTGTACAATGTACATATTTGTAAGTAAATTTCCTGTGTTTTCGCTAGAAATGAGTCAACACTTAAATTTTTTTAAGCATGACATACTCATAACAATATTTTTCGTCCTTTTTTTATACATTACAGTAACATACGATGTTAGAATCAGTTTCATTGTATGAATTTTCTTCATAAAAAATTGACAATAGTTTCAATCCTTCAAAAAAAAAAAAAAATCCCCCCTCGCCTCACTCATTATCACCGGAAATCTTCAACAGAATTTCTGTTAGTGGAGAAAGCTTTCTGAAAGCCATTGATCCATTCAAACTTACTTATTTTTAGTTTCGCTCCTGCACTGAATAATACGCCGCTTCTCAGAAAGAAGCAGAAATTTTCCTACGCTGGATCAACTTTTTTATATTTTTTATAGGCTTTTTTTTTTCCTGGTGATCTCTAACGTATTCAGAAATTTCTTTCTCATAACAATTTCCTACGATCTAATATTAAAATCATTAATGATGAAGAAAGCATTGTTTGACGAATATTTTGAGTGATACGTTTTTAAAAAACAATAAGTATAATTATGACGAATTAAAGCATTTTAATCATGTATTGCTAATCTTAAGCAAAATTGGACAAAAGTTTGGATGGTTAAAATGGATGATTTGGCCTTATAGTACCTATCTATGCACGTGAGAACTGACTAAAAAAGCTAAACTTTTATTCACGGGTGAGTAAAATGAAAGCTTATGCCGAAATATGAGAATAAGGTAGACCAGGGAACGTTTACGCGGATTTTTTTCAATTAATTTTTTAAATTTTATGTTTTGACTTAGGAAATTTTAAACATCGCAGTTTTTTAAAGCAGTTAATGGAGTCGAAATTGGTATATTCGGTTGCTGCTCAGTTTGTGTTTTAACCGTTTAAAAAAATATTTTTGAGTCCAAGTAGTTTGCGTATTCGTGTGCCGGACTCAGGGTAAGTTTACTCATATTTATTTTGACACCTAACGTGATTCTATTAGTGTTTTAAACGTTATGTCTTACCATCATTAAAATAAAGCAAATTTATTACAGATTAAATGGAGTATAAGGTAAACGTTGAACGAGCATGAAGACAGAACTACCTGATTGTATGAACTTTCAACTCGATCTTTTATGATTGTTGGCTCTCCAGTTATAATTCGTTTTGAAAAAATGGCACTGCGTAAACGTGCCCCGGTCTACCCTACAATATTTTTTGTACTTTGTACAAGGCCGCTATGTACATTACCGCTTACCGTAGAAACTAAGCTTGATTTTGACTTTAAACTCCCATTTATGATCGTGGTCTTCAACCGGAAATGCTTTCAATTACTGTATTAATTTTGTAAGCGAATTTTCAGTTAGCCCGCAAAGCACTTAACTCCTCTTAGGTTCATAAGTATCACTAAAGCGTTGTATTCTGTAGAACTAACTTTAGAACTGTTGTCCCAGCAAAGAATTCATTTTTCTCATCAACATAATGTCAAGTTCAAACTCAATTATTATTTTATCGAAATTTCTTAACAAATTTTGCTGAAACTGATTAAAGGAAATCGTTTTACAACTTTACAAGTAAAAGCTTTTCAATAATTTAGCACAAAATATTTATTGGCTTGTCGCATTCATCTCAAAGGAACATTCGAGCAATACACGACTTTTGCTCAAAATTTATAGGAGAAGTTTGTTGCACTTCCTAATGTTTTGTTCTGTGTATGCATGAGTTGTTTTGTGTTTAGAATGAATATAAAAAGTTGAGATTCAATAGAAAAAATGTCTGATAATGAAAAAACTGCTAGTTTCTGAACGTTTCCTATAGTTTTACTATTACACTTTCGGGCTAGAATGTAAGATGTTAGCACATTAGCGATACAATAGATTTATCGCTATAGGAAGCAAAGGGTTATCTCTGTGATGTGTCATTTAAATCTCTTTACAAGTGAACTTGAAACGGGACTGCCCAGCCTTTTGAAATCAAATGGCTGTAGAAGATATAAATGCTATTCCCAACAACTCTGTTTTCGTGTTCACTTATAATTGTAAAAATACCAAATCTTCCTCAGGGATATTTAGAAATAATACAGGTTCTAAAACCTTATTAAAAAGCGTCATGAAAATTGCTCGATATTCAGAGGCTGGGGCGGATACAGCATACAATTTTAGGAAGAATTATGCTGAAGAATGCTGCCTCCCTCTCCGCCCCCCCCCCCCCCCCTCCCATGCTATGAGCGAACCTACGATTTTGGGTAAGACAATTTCTGAAACTGCTTAGGTGTCAAATGTCAATAAAAAGCACCAATTCGGCCAGGAAAAAGTACAGATTAGGGCGTGAAATATGCTAATTAATTTCGTAAGCAAAGAAAAGAAGTGGTATTTGAAAATTTTCTGAAAATATTACCGAAATCGTTTATATTTTTTTTATTGAGCGTTTGAACAAACTGTGGGACGACTAACGTAGTCCATGGTTTGGAGGAGGGGGGGAGTCAAGGCCCCCATGACTCTCCCCTTGTATCCGTCCCTGCATAGAGGTTGCGATGGATGTTCTTCTTTTTCTACTTAGATTTAAACATATCTGAATACTTTCGAATAATTTGTGCCCCGCTTTGAAAATATAAAATTTGAGGGAGAAAACAGAAGTTTTTATTATTAATAACCTCAAAAGTCCTTCCTAACTTCAAATGGATAACTTTCAGTGGATACCATTCTAGGTAGTTCAAGATCAGGGACACCGATAGCAAAAGGGGGGACTTGGGGGGTATACCCCCCCCCCAAATATTAGAAAAATCACGAAAAACGATCTTTGCATTTAGCTTTTTTAAAGAGGATATTTTTAAAAAAAATTCGGCGCAGAATGAGAGTATAAGATGCGCTTCTATGACTCCCATGTCCGAAAAAATTTTCGCGATGTAAAAAAAAACACTATTTTGTGAATGTCGCACGTTGTATACGAGTTGAATCGCAGGTCTTCATTCAAAAAAAATTCTTCTGGCTGATTCTTATGTAAAATGACCCCTTGTTCCAAATACGACCACCTCCCCCCATCACGCCCCCTTTTTAGAACCTCCCCCCGCCTCTGATTCAGAGCCTTTTTTTTAACTTGGAGGGGGAAAAGAGCATTACAATAACCGTAAACATTATTCTGAATGACTGGAGACGTGCAAAGCTCAAAATCTTGTGCATATGTAGCAAAAAAGAAAGGAGCATTATATATATACATGGAGCATGTTCACGATTTTGAACATTGAGCATTTCTTGCCCTCCAAAACAATGTTAGCAATTAATACACTACTCCTTTCTCCCCCAAAGTGAAATAATATAGATCTAAAACTAAGGAAAATTCAAAAAAAAAAAAAAGTTGGAGGGCTTTTTTACAAAAATCGGTACGTGTATGGGTAAAACGGAGATCATATTCGGAATAAGGGGTCAATTTGCAAAAGAATCAGCTGGAATAGCCTCAGAAGCATTTAAAACTTTTGTTGCTGCACAGTGTGTTTTTTTTTTTTTTTTGGGGGGGGGGGGGTCCCCCAAGTTTTCTTTCTTGCTACATATGCACAAGATTTTCAGCTTTGCACTTCTCTCGTCATTCAGAATAATGTTTACTTTTGCTATTAAACTAACTTTTTAAAATATTTTTTTTGCGAAATAATACCTTTGTTTAGAATTTAGGAACTATTATTACAATAATCGATATTTTATGCTGAAGTGTAAAAAATTGAGAAGGAAGTAATTTAAATATTTTTGTTTCTTTTAGCCACTGTCTGAAAATTGCACAAAAATAGAAAAGTATTTAAAAAAGAATTTTAGGTAAGTGCAAATAGTTGGTTTTCTGTACAGTTGTTACTGAGTGTTTTGTCTGTTTAGTTTTTGAGTCGGGGTTATTTACAAAAATTATTTGTTATTCACAAAACATAAATTGAACAAATACTATTAGATAAGAAAACGTTGAAGTGTTGATATAGAATACCATCAGTAAAAAGTTAACCATTTTCATTCTCGTTAACTTGTAACACATTAAATCAGGCACTTGTAGTATCAAAACTAGCTCAATTCATGATTTTCGAAAGTGTTTTTTTTTTTTTTAATTTGATATTTCTTGCTGGATACAAGCAAAGCAATTTGTAAAGCACCTAGTTTAATCTGGTCTAAAACCGTTGTTTGAAATCGACTTTCTTCCAAAAAAAAAGCTAAATTTTTACATGTTTTTCATCTTTGTTTAGTCAAATTTTGAAAAACAAATTGTGCTGGTTTTGGTACTAAGTGCCTCAAATAAAATTTTAAATTGCACAATGAACAAAGAGTGATGAAATGCAAAGAAAATTACTGAAAAATGTTATTCTCTACTGTCTGACCAGGGATTGTATGGAAAGATAAACATCCGTTTTACAGCCGGAAATGGACGAATCTATTATTTTTTACCAATGCCAGCTTTTGCAGAAGCAGAATCTCTTTCAAATAAGTGGAATGCTCGTATGAAATTTTTACTTTTCCCCCTTATTCACACAGATTTGTCTTATATGGACGTTTGAAAATTCAATGCAATCCGTGGTTGGAAATTGAAATATTTTGCTTGAGTGTGTTTTTACGAGATTAGTTAAATACTTGATCCGTCTTCAATTACAAGATTGAAACTTTGTGATGGATTCGAGAAAATAGTGCTAAATTGCTGTCTTTAATATTACAAAAAATTGCTGGTATTTAGACTTCTTATTTTTACTATGATTCTTTCGATTTGTGATAATTTTTACTTCTCTATACTGTGTGAACCGTGCATGCAATGGGGTAGTTTCCAAAATTTTAAAAGTATTTTTTTCTGAAAGAGCATGCTTAAAAATATAGTATCTGACCATTTTTTAATAATTTGTTTAAGTTTAATATTAAAAAAAAAAAAAAAATACTTAAATCGGTTTCATCGTTTAACGCTTCTGCCGATGACATCACAAATGATGAAATGCCATTCAGTGTTGCCATTCACGGTCCAAAATATTTAATTTGCATCTTTACTCGCGTGTACTGGCAACGATATGGTTGATAGCAAGCGTAGAGCGCAATTTTAATTCGCTTCTTGATTATCATAACGTGGAAGCGCGGTACAAAGATACGCCAAGAAGCATCATTTGTGACGTCATCAAGACCACGCCTTGTTTCAAAAATCGGACATTAAAAAATTAATCAAAAAATAACTGTTGGAAAATGAAAGTATTTTCTGGGTTCATGTTTTTTTTTTTTTTTTTTTTTTTTTTTTTTTTTTTTTTTTTTTGCTTATTCTATCAATTTCAGTGACAAAAAGTACTACTTTTGACTAAAGGTAACAACTCCATTGTTTCATTCGTTAACTTGATATTCTCCAATTTTTTCTTTGTTTGTATGTGATGTGAATAGAAAACCTCAACTAAAAACAACTCAACTACTCAACTCATTTGAGTATTGTATTATTTCCAGTTTCACTTCACCGTGTATACAGTGTTGCGTGCGTACGGGACCTTTCACAGCCAATTTTCGAAATATGCCTTTTTTTGACATTTAAACCACAGATAAGAGTTTAAAATAATTGTGAACTTTGTTATTTGTATTTAAACAGGGGAAAAATGCAAAATCCTGTTTATTATTCTGTACGTAACACTGTATATTGTGGAATGACTCTTCTAAGTTTTGTTGGTACATCACAGAAGAGTTGTTACGATAGATCTGCTGAATAAATAATGTAAATGATCAATGTAAACCTTTCTATTAATTTTGGGAGATAATAATTAGAATACAAAACTTTTAGGGTCTACAAATTATTTTGTAACTCTTTTCTGTCTATTTAAAGGGGGGCATCAGTTTGGACGGGTCAAAAAATCCATTTTTTAAAATGTCGTAACATGTTAGCAAAACAATTCAAAAATATATTGACAAAATTTCAGCAAAAAATTCCGATTAGTTCCGATGCTATGAAAACTTATGTGACTGTGGAGTTTCAAAACCATTCACAGCAGATTTTTTCAAACGCGTTTTTCTCGCAACAACTAGTTTTTGAGCCAGAATGCCCACCAGTTGAAGAATTATTAACCAATAGTTCTGAAAATTTGCGTTATTATTTTTTACTCAATTGTAATTTATATGAACCTAACTCTGGGATGATGATATTAATAGAAATAAATATATTTTGAAATGCAAGAGTGAAAAAAAATACTAGAAAAACATGACATTGTATTAAACACCTCAAAAACATGCAATTTTCAACTTTTTTGATCACAATTAGATTCATATTCTTGGGACATATGCTGTCAACGAGAAAGAAAAATTGCAATGATTATAGATAAAAACTGTGGCTTTGGTAATGCTCACCAGCAATAAGCTCTAATGGCAACCGCCCATAGACAGCAGCTTTTAACTAAACTATTTCACTTAGAAATGACTTGAAACAATTACAAACTGTACTTCAAACAATGAATAAAATATCCTTTTAGTTTGAGCAAATTCTGATTATTTCTTCCTTATTAAAAACTAGCCGCCTGCGGCGACCAGCTGGTTCACCTACCTACGCCATTCGCCTTCCTGTGCAAGCAGCCACCTACGGAGGCTGTTTGGCTAACTTGTCATTTACCTATTTACTTCAAGTTTGCCGCCTTCGGCGGCTGTTTAAATAAATTTGGCAGCAGTATTAATCAATCCACCTCTATCGTTTTTTTTTTTTTTTTTGTGCCATTCACATTTTTACGCGGCTATCTACCTTTACGATCCACCTCTATTTATTTTAACCTCCCCGCCCATTTCATAATAAAAACAAAGATCATTCAAAAAACCGCTTTTTTTTTAATTTGAGTTGAGCAAAAAAAGTTATCTCCAAAATTCCTCGTAGTGTGCAAAAAAAAAAAGGCGTTTGACAAAGAAAAGGAAATTTTGCTGTTTTTATTGAATTAAATGCGCACAACTATGAAATGTAACGTAATATAGGTACGGCAAAACGTCCAGCTTGGGAGTGGGGGGGATGGAAAAAGAAATAAATGCAAACCCTAAATAAAACAAAAAAAGGAAAGAAAAAAAGCAAGCGCTGCCGGAAAAACACGTGGTCATCACGTCATAAAACGTAGAAGTAAGCTATATAGTAAAAAAAAAAAAAAAAAGATTAACATTGTTTGCGATTAAGATTCCGTTGTAAATATCGAATCGAAATCCAAGTAATGACGTCAGAGGCATAAAGGAATGAAGACCTTTTTTCGACCGATGCGTGGAAAGACATGATGTGTTCAGCCTTAAAAAACTTGTAAAAAAAAAAACTATTGCTTATTTTTAAGAACTTTTTTCTTTTGAAGAGGGCGAAATGTTTTTACTACTACCAATTTAAATTTTAGAAATGAGGCTTTGATACTTCTTGCAGGATGATATTAGAAAAAATAAAACCCAGGAAAAACTGCAAATTAAAGGTTTTTTCAAAAATTCGTAAAAAATACAAAAATTGCTCTGTCGTCAAAGTTTTTTCATTCATCATATTTAAAATTAAATTTCCTACCCTACAGTGCAGAAAATATTTGTGTGGTGCGAGTGGTTTGGGTAAAAAGTGCCAAAAAACCCATAAAACATTGAATAACTTTTTTTCTAATTAAAATATAAAAAATCGGAGCCCGAGGTGCACATCTTCGGCAAAAACAGCACCTGTATACCAAATTTCATCTTTCTAGGCCTTACCGTTTTCCCGGGATACGCGCCACACACACACACACACAAACATCTTATTTTATTATATGTATAGATTAAATTTCCGACCCTATAGTACAAAAAATATTTGTCTGGCGCGATTGGTTCGGGGTCTGTGAGGTTAAAAATACTAAAAAGTGCTAAAAATCACATAAAACATTGAATAACTTTTTTTCTAATTAAAATATCAAAAATCGAAGCCCGAGGTGCACAACTTCAGTAAAAACTACACCTGTATACCAAATTTCATCTTTCTAGGCCTTACCGTTTTCCCGGGATGCGCGCCACACACACACACACAAACATCTTATTTTATTATATGTATAGATATCTCAAAAAACACTAAAATTTCGGCTTTCTAAACTGGTTTCCCTCCAAGTCTGTCTTTACTGCGCGGAGTTCTAAGTATTACCGGCAGTCCAAGAATCAAATCTTAAGAACTGCGATTTTATTCAACACTTGTGGTACATGCACGGCTTTGCCCGTAGTTGAAAATTAAAAGGTCATTTGGTTCGCCTGTATATTCATAAATAATGGATGACGAATTTCTCGCCAATTTGCTATGTTCATTTGCTCGCCAATGTTACGGTTCCACGTTATGATAATTTCGTAATTTACTCTTCCACGTTGTGATAATTTGCTCGGTAAAATTTTCTAAACATTATGATAGAAAAAGAACAAAACTGAATTTTCGAAAAATCGCTTCGAAGTGCACTCCCCCATGCTACAAACTTTTTGCCAAATTTCGGCCGAACGGGCTAGGCGCTATGCGCATCATAGAGATCCAGACATCAGACAGACAGACATACAGAGATCCAGACAGACTTTCAGCTTTATTATTAGTAAAGAAGTAACAAGAGAATAACAACTTAGATAATTGTATGAACATGTTTATACTGCCTAATTACGATTGATTACTTAAGTAGCCCTTCGAGCTTAGTAATTAAAATAAAAATTAACATCATTATTCTCCTCCAATTCACAATTGAAATATGATGCGATAAGTGAAAACTATTAACCTTGAAAAAGTGTTTTCAGAAAAAAAACCCTTTACGCTAACTCATAGTGTTTTCAGGGAAAAAAATACATTTGAAATAATGATTTGAAATTTATCGCCAATACAAATATCAGTGTTTTTATATGAGCAAATGAAACAAAAGTAATTTGGAGTTTGGATTCGTTCTGTAAGAGGGAAAATGTCGCTGCCTTATGATGGCTATTTAAAATTAATACTGGGTGATTGTCTAAGTTCTAAATAAAATGGGAATTTGAATAAAAAATAAGAAAAAATAATCAATCATAGCAATTGTTTTTGGAAAGAGAACTTTTGTTATAGCTAAATACTGGAGTTACTTTTTATTGTAAAAAATATTTATATCCACAAAAACTGTTTTGAAGATTAGGAATATTTTCAGAGGTGTTTGTTATTAGAAATGTCAAAATAAATGAATGAAATGAATAAACTTCCCGTAACGAGTTGAAGCAATAGATACGAAATACACCAAAACCGTATAATCAAGTTCGAAAAATAGACTGCTGTTGAAATGTCCACTCGATTTTACTTCTGTATTTTTGATGCAGTAAACGTTCATTATCCTACATATTAGCATCAAAATGCTTTTACTAATCATATACAGGGTGTCCTGAAAAAGACTGACTGTTTTCAAAAATTTGAAACAGGAGAACGGTTAATGATAAAAAACAAATTCTTGCAGAAAATACGTGTGGTGGGCGTAAAATGTTTTCCCTCAGAATTCCAAATTTTAATTCAAAAATGTTTCAATAGATGACGCTGCACATAGTAAGCCAGTATGTCAAAAAAGAATTGAAATTTTTCCTCTAATTGCGACACGGATTGCGGCCGACAATTGTTTGAAAATATTGTTTTGTTCTTTTGTTCATCATTTTCAAAAAATTATGACGTAATTTTCTATCTTTTTTTTGATTTACGGACTTACTTTCTGGAGCGCCATCTATTGGATAAATGTTCATCTAAAATTTGGAACTCAGGGAGAAAAAATTTACGGCCCCACCACATGAATTTTCTGCAAGAATTTTTTTTTTTTTTTATCATTTACCGTTTTCCTGTTATAAATTTTTGAAAACAGTCGGTCTTTTTCAGGACACCCTGTAAAATGCAATTCAAATTTTTATTTTTGAAGAAAAAAAATCGAAATTGATGACATCGATTATAGAAACATAAGCTGGTTTACTACCTGACAGTAAACCAGAAAAAACGCTTCATATGTTTTTACTTTCTAAAGAAAGGCAAATTAAGTGGGAAAAATCGATTGCTAAGATCAATGAAATCGAACCTTTAGATCGATTCATATGAAGGTCAATTTGAGAGGAATCGGTTGTTCGGAAATTGTAAGAAGCATCTTTTGAGAAGCAAATCAACGAACTCCAATCAGTAAAGTATGAATTGATGCAGTTCAACATCTAAAACTTCATCGGAAAATCAATGTTTTAGGAAACTACTGGAAGCTCTGGACTCTTATGTGTTTTAAAGAAAATAATAAATTAGACTAAAGATAATGTTATATTTATCACGCAATATCCAATGTATCGTTGTCTTTAAAGTTACGTTTAGGTGTTGAGTTTAAAAAAGTGACAATTTGAGTTGTAGTGGAATCTTTACAAAAAGTTATTGCACTAAGACTCTATTATCCGAGACTGTTTCAACTGGAAGCTTAAAAAAGCAACACTTTGAGTTGTAGCGGAATCTTTTAAAATAATAACAATAGAATCTCGATTATCCGAAACTTTTTTTAATCGAAACCTCACTTAATCCAAGTCGGTTTTTCCTAAAATTTCATTTATTTAGTTTTTTTGTTTAGGAAGTATTATCACTTCAGGGAAATAGAGGCAGCCATTCCTACTGCAGGCACCGAATGTATTACGTCTTTTGAAATTTGCATTCCATTTTGTGTGAATGTTATTAAAGCAATTAGTTATTGAGCCAATTTATTTTATCATCAGGGTCGACCAATCTCGGGATCCAAGTCCCCTGGGACATTAAAAATACCTTGGCGACCGGTTCTTGCAGAATAAGAATTTTTCAAAAGCCTTGTTGCAAGGAATTTTCTTATAAACTCTACGAAATAATTCTCTGGAGCCTAAAAATTACTCTTGTTTCTTAAGATTTTGCAGTTTTTGTCGGTCTCTGGCTACAACTATTGTGAAATAATTAAAACCGTCACATTTCGCTGTTATTGTTTACTAGTGTGTGGTACCCACACGGCTTTCTTTGCCCGTAGTAGAAAATTAAAAGGCCAAGGTTCGCCTTTATATTTACAAATAAAGGATGATAAATTTCTCGCCAATATGCTATGTTAATTTGGCTCTGTCATGGTAATTTACTCGTCAAATTTATGATAATTTGCTCGATAAAATGTTCTTAAAATTGGAATAGAAAAAGAACAAAATCGAATTTTCGAAAAATCGCTTCGAGGTGCTCCCCCTTTTGCTACGAACTAATTTTGTACCAAAGTTCATGAAAATCACCGAACTGTCTATGCGCTATGCGCGTAACAGACATCCAGAGATCCAGACATACACACTTTCAGCTTTATTATTAGTAAAGATAAACATGTGCTAACATGTTTAAAGCCAGAGTAAAAGTTTCTGCGGCTCCTGGCTATAACTATCCTCATATATATAATAACCAATGCTCGAGTAACGCCCCTGGCGTCATCAACAATGAAACTCGTGCCACGGCATGATGGTTTGATAATATGTTTTATCAATGCTTAACATGCAGGGAAAGGTTTTATTGTAACAAGAGTGAACTGGATTCGGTAACCTAACTAATTTACTGGTAAGACTGTCATTTCAAGGGAATGAAGAAACGAAAAAGTGGTCAGCAATGAACGCTATCTACTGGAGTTTAGGGTTCATCCATTCGAGTTAGGGTCAAAATTTTAACTTTCGAAATACCATCAAACAGGCATTTGCTTCGTTCAAATGTAGAAGCAATTTTCACTCGTCATATCTTGATGGGTGATTTTCTAGTTGTAAAATAATTAAAACCATCACATTTCGAAGTTATTTTATAAGAGTTAACATGTTTAAATTTAGAGTAAAAGTTTATGAGGTCCCTCCCTGGCTATAACTACAGTAAAATAATTAAATCCGTCACATTTCGCAGTTATTTTACAAATGTGTACTGGTTGAAATCTAGAGTAATTCTGTGGTCTCTTGACAATCAATTTTGAGTCCTCTCTGTTGACCGGAATTTTCAATTTACGAAGGAAGTGCTGTCCGGATAAATTCAATTAATCGAAGTTCCAATGTAATTGGTTCTACAAAAAAACTAACTTTATAAACTTTTGTCCCTTTTCTCCACCTTTTTCAGAAATCAAGTTTGCAAAGTTTCATACAAATAAGATGACAATCCTCAAAACTCGCTTCTAGGAAAATAAATTTTAAATTTAAGCATCCAGTTTTTCTATTTTTTATGCTAAATACAAAGGCCAATAATGGTTTCTAATGGACATGGAGACAAACATTGACCAGCTTTGTAAAGCTATGAAAGTGATTAATCCAGTAAATTTATATTTAACAAATAAATATTCAATGTGGTGAAATCATAGGTCAATGTATTCAGATACCTTTTAAAATTTAAAAATAAGCAATGGGGTCGTTTCCAAAATTTTAAAAGAATTTTTTTCTGAAAGAGCATGCTTAAAAACATAGAATCTGACCATTTTTTAAATAATTTGTTTAAGTTTAATATTTTTAAAAAGTACTTAAATCGGTATGCTTTTATTGTTTATACTTCTGCCGATGACATCACAAATGATGAAATGCCATTCAGTGTTGCCATTCACAGAACAAAATATTTGATTCGCATCTTTACTCTCATGTATTGGCAACGATATGGTTGATAGCAAGCGTAGAGCGCAATATTTAATTCGCTTCTTGATTATCATAACGTGGAAACGTGGTAGAAAGATGCGCCAAATTGCATCACTTGTGACGTTATAAAGACCACGTCGTGTTTTCAAAATCGGACATTTTAAAAAATTAAAAAATAACTGTTGGGGAAAATGAAATTATTTTCTGAATCCATGTTTTTTTTTACTCATTCCATCAATTTCAGTGACTAAAAGTAGTACTTTTGACTGAAGGAAATCACCCGATTTTTTACAAAGCGATATGACTACTAACTCGCAAAATTCTTCTCTTTAGCCTTCGGTATTGTCTTATTTTTACTTCGAGGGAAATATTATCCAGTTTCGATACAAGAGTGAAAGTTAACTGCCCCCAAACCTAATCCAACTCCATCGGACGATCCACTTTTGCAGCAAATCTCCGTTTCCAACCTGTGATTGAGTAAGCAGAAAGATCTAATCAGCGCCAACTTGCCCGATATCCGGGCTCTCCTCCAAGTGCATCAAGTAGTTCACCTGGGAGCATTGAGTTTTCACTTTCCACCATTGTTCCGAGTTTTTCATTTCCTTGTTTACTTCACTTAGGTGATTGTTCTTTTCTTTGAAAACGAATCGAAGCCATTCAGTGGGTTCAATATTTCTTTTGATTTCCTTCAATTGCCGGGGAAACTACTACTGCCTCTTGTGCCCGCAAAGGATTGTTGGTGAAACCAATTTCAAATCTAATTTGCGAAGTTTTATGTGTTTTGTTTATCAAAATCATGAGCAAAATCATGATAAATATTTCATAGAATGAAGAATGATTGTGATTAAAGTTACCCTAAGTGGACCACTACGCCATTGGCGCCCATACGGTTGATTTTTGAGGGGGGGGGCAAAGTCATATTTTAAGTTTTTTAGGCTTTAATTCGAAGAATATTCTAACTTGATACATGTTTCCTACCAACTTCTAACTTCCTTCTTACCTGATTCCGATGAAGATTCTTCAGATCTGTTGTCCTCTTTGTAATGGGTATTTTTAGGGATATTTTCCTGATTTCAAATAACATTTTAAACCACTGTTGTCCTTATTATAATATTGGAAACGTTTTGTAATAATTAGTCACCCTTAGGAACATTATTCTTCGAATCCCAATCTACAAGGGATTCATATTTTCATTTTCACTTAAAGACAAATGTGTGACCTAAAATACATTGTTACAATTGTGAAAGTAATTTCAGTGTAGAACAGAATTGTGTTTAAATTTTCACGCTAAGAAGTTTTTAATTACCATCATTCATTGATGTCTTTCGTCGAAATGTTTTGATACTTGCAAAGAAGTTATCTTAAAAATTGGTAGTACTAACAGCTACAGGGGGGCTTCAACCCCCCTTTTGAGTGCGTCCATGCACTACGATACCCTAACGAGGCTGCCAGTCTTTTCTTTTAAAATACGTGAAGTTGTGTCGCCTGTCTGTCAAAAGCTTCATAAGCCCAATAGCTACTGGAAGTTAAGAGTCAAACAAGATAACAAAAAATTCGAAATTTTACGAGGAATTCATTTTGCCCAGTTTCATCTTTGTAAAAATTTCATAATCGTAGATATTAATTGAAATGTGAATCAATATTCTTTTTGTCTGAACCTTCTTTTAGCCAATTCGGTTGACAAAATCCAGAGTCGAACGCTGGTTAGTGAGAGAGTTGCCGCAGGCGGCGAGCAAAACGAGCTGGGGAAGGAGCCTTCGAGAAAGCTAATGACTTATTAAACTTTAATTTCATTCTTAAAAATGGAATTGAATTGTGAAAATATGACGTTTTTAGCCAAGTCTGCATTTGTACCAGTTGAAACATTTTTCTTTTCCGACAGGAGGCAAAACGTGGCAACACTTAACTCTCTTGTGACGCTCACATTCACAATCAAAGAAAGTCATATATCTTAACAGAAAACTTTTAAAGAACAATGAAGCCGAAAAATTAATTTATCGACTAATGTAAAACGTCAAACTCAGTGAAATTGTTTGCGACTTAAGTCTAGAAGCGAAAATGCTCGCTTAGTAGCTCGGAAAAAATATGCAGTCTCATTTTTTCTCTTAATTAATGATTTGAAAGATTATTCTTATGGAAAACTTTTTTTGTTTCTAATAGAATTAATCTGAAATCATTTAATCAAATACTTTTCCTTGCGTAAGAACGAGTTTTCTAAAAAATAGTTTTCCATTCAAGATTTGATTATTCATCTTGGAGATTAATTTCGGAACGCAACTTCCCATGTAACTTGCAGATCCTTTTTTTTTTCGTTTTTAAGTTTTAGTTTAATTGTATTTAACTGCATTATTCTGAAATTAAAATTATTATTATGCATCAACTATACATGCGAATAATTGCTCTTTTTGAACTGGATTTTAGAGATGGATCAGCAAATTTATTATTTTTACAAAGTACTGCATTGTAAGTTATTTTTTAACTTGGAAGTAAAATCTGAATTATTTTCCGGGAAGTTATGCAAGCGTTATTTAGGTATTGAGCAAATAATTCATATTGACTATGAATTATTTGCTCGAAGCGAAATTGACAGTTTTTCCTTGAACAAATAAAACAATCTCAAATTAACGCAAAGTTAAAGGTCGCAAGATAACTTAGCAGCAAGTTCAAACTGACTATGAATGAGACAACAATTAAAACAAAATTTTTTTCATAAAGATATTATTTATCTGTTCAAAAAATTTCTCACAAAAGGTATTTTTATTTTATTTATTTATCCACTTTTGGCCGCCTAAAGTGATGATGGTGGTTTCTCTGTCCCTCCTAAAACCAAACCCTAATAAGAGCACTACCAGCAAAAAAGAGTGTGGCTCCCGTTTATACCCGAGTTCCCTGTTTTATTTTTATGACTAGTGGTACCCGCACGGCTTTGCCCGTAATAGAAAAATTAAAAGGTCTTTTGGTTCACCTGTATATTTACAAATAATGTATGGTGAATTTTCTCGCCAATTGGCTTGTGCCCATGTTACGGTTCCACGTTATGATAATTTCGTAATTTACTCGTCCATCTTATGATATTTTTGTTCTTAAAATTGAAATAGAAAAAGAACCACATCGACTTTTCGAAAAATCGCTTCGAGGTGCACACCCCCATGCTGCAAACTAACTTTGCCAAATTTCATGAAAATCGGCCGAACGGTCTAGGCGCTATGCACGTCACAGAGATCCAGACATCCTCCGGACAGAGAGACTTTCAGCTTTATTATTAGTAAAAAAATGCATTCTTTGATACTGTGACAAAATTGCTCTTCTCTACTCGATGACAAGAAATTTTACTCTCCCCCTCCATTTTATCTAAGCCTGATTGCTGAACAATGAACATGCATCACTTTGCACATTATTACTTTCGAGGTAGAGCTTGCATCCTTTAAATAAACCTCAGAAAAAAAATCAGAGAAAACTAATTTAAAAAAATAAATCTTTACTAATAATAAAGCTGAAAGTCTCTCTGTCTGGATACGTGGATCTCTCTCTGTCTGGATGTCTGGATCTCTGTTACGTGCATAGCGACTAGACCGTTCTGCCGGTTTTCATGAAATTCGGCTAGGAATTAGGTTATAGCATGAGGGTGTGACTTCGAAGCGATTTTTCGATTTTTTTTGGTCTTTTTCTATTCCAATTTAAGAAAATTTTACCGAGCAAATTATCACAACGTGAACGAGTAAATTACCAAATTATCATAACGTGGAACCGTAACATGGGCAAGCAAATGAACATGGCAAATTGGCGAGAAATTCATCATCCATTATTTGTGAATATACAGGCGAACCAAATGACCTTCTAATTTTCTACTACGGGCAAAGCCGTGCAGGTACCACTAGTAAATAAATGAAATAGAAAAGGCAGTCGGGAAACTGGTCTACAGAAACTATGCTTTTACTAAGGGATATTGAATAACAAAAGCTTAAAATGCTGCAGGTATATTAGAACAGCAAATCGCATTACGTTTCGGTTAACATAGTTAAACTTATCCAAATTATTTATCATATATTGTGCAATCATACAACATAAACTTTAAATGTATTTGCAGTTAACAACAGAAAAGCGGGAGAGGGATATTTAAAGAAAAAAAGAAGAAAAAAAAGAAAAATTAAAAAAATAAAATACATCAAAAATGATGAACTTTGAAAACATAAAAATAGTATAAAATGAATGTATATGAAATGAAAATATTAAGTCATTTTAAATTACTTTTTCTGTAAATTCCAAAGAAAAAAATTAATTTTCAGTAAAGGTATTTTTTTTCTGATCAGCAAGTTATTTGAAATTCAATTCTTCTTATTACGGCTTTTTTTTTAAAGTCAATGAATTTACAGCCGAATCTCCAGATTTCTAATTTATGTTAAGGACTTTAATTTGTGTTTGAAAACCTAATGCTTTAAAATGCATCGAAGTATTCTTTGTACAATCTCAAAATCAGTTCACTTACTTTTATATGATTTTCCTGGTAGTTCTTTTTTTTTTTTTTTCTGTGTCGGATCTTCGATTTTCTGCGGCGGGGAAAATTTTGAAAATGCCACCCTTAATCTTCCTTCAAGATTTATTAATCGAGCTTCAAAAATCACGCTTACACGTACACATAGAGAAATAAGGTGACTTTGAATCTGAAGTGGTTTTGCTTAAATTTTTTGCAGTGTTTTATTTTTGGACGTAAAGACATTACAAAAAAAGTGAAAACTACTCAATTCAGTGATTAAATTTTCGTAAATGTTTAACTTTCGCTATTTTTGTGAACCGGTCAAAAAAATTTGAACCCCTCAATATATTTCAAATTAATATATATGAGGCAGTGAGAAGCAAAGGGATGTAAGTGGCAAAATTAAAAATTTGGAGATAACCAGTACAAATGGTAGGTGAACCTCTACCCTGTCTTGGGGCAAGAGATTGCACTAATTGCCCTTGTAGGTGCTGCTGTACAGCATGATTTCGAAAAAAAATTCAAAGAAAGCAAACCTAGGAAGTTATCTATAAACGCTTTTTACTCAAAACTTGAAAATGTCCACTTACATCCCTTTGCTTCTCACTGCCTCATATGTATAATCAACTATCGGTTTAGTTCATAAAAAACGCGAAACTTTTAGCTCGCGAAGTCACTGAAATCTTTATTTTCGAGAAATTACAACTCTCAAAAATAAGTACTTGTACAGTAGCGACACATTGACATTAAAACTAGCAGACGATATATTGATTTTCAAGAATTATTTTTAAAAACTACTAGTATTTTTATTCTTCCAGAGCAATGCGTTTTAATCCACATAAACCAATATTTTTCTACGTAATAGACTGCTGTGTTTTTTCTATAGAAACTTATGTTTATCTAGAAAATTTGTAGAAAAATAATTGGGAAAAACATCAATTCTAAATAGGGTTCATATTATTTCAGTATCTCGAAAAAGTTTCAATCTACGATTCGATTTCCATTGGTTTACTATCCGGTTTACATTTTGCTTTGCTCTTCGTTTCAGCTTTGTTGTCAAGAAATGAATACCTGCACTAAAACATATTTACGTAAACACAGACATTCAATATTCAAAATATGTATAGTAATGTAAAAAAAAAAGCTTATAGTCTCCTAGTCCAATAGCGTATTTCATGTTTAAGGGACGAAACATATTTTCTGTACATTGAGATACAACATTCAAGACAAGTCGTATTAAATTTTTATGAGATTGATAAAAAATTTAATTTATTATTATTTTCATTTAAAAAATAAGAATATATATATTTTTTTAATTTTATTTCATAATTTTTTTAAGCTTTCATTTTATTTTTTTAAAATCATATGCATTTGAGAATAATAATGTCCAGATAAATACATTAAAGAAAAGCTTTCTGATTTATTTTCTTGTCGTTCTTTATTAGCATATTTTTGTATTATTCTGTAATTTGACACTATAATTACGACGGTCTTTGTACACCTACAAAATACGACAGGGTTCATTTTTACACTCTGAGAAGAAATCTGCATATACTGAAAATTTTCCAGAAATATTTTATATCAGCTTCAAAAATTCTGGTATTATCTTCTTGTTTCTAGTACAAATGTTATTGGTTCTGGTATCATTTTGATACTGGGTTTTGCAATTTTTTCCAATAAATATTTGTAAACATTAGTTAAAAATGAACACGTATTTTTTGAGCAATCACGATTGCTTATTGTTTTCACTTGACCGTCCATGATGTTGTGGTTCCTTTTTCAGCTTGGACCAGAGGCCTCTGCAGCACCACCGCCCACCGGCTGGCGCAGCTCCTCTGCGTGTGTGTCCTACACACACATGCTCATACACATACACACTCACACACACGCGCCTTTATACACATACATACACGCCTACGTGCACACACGTAAGCCTATACAGACACTCTCAACTATACACACGTAACCACCCATGAGGAGGGATGTTCTTGGGGGGGAAGGGGGGGGGGGCGTTTCTAGAAACAATAACTCCAATGAGTAGGGTCTTGTCGCAACTCGTGATTGCGAAAAACATACTTTAAATTCAAAGTTCCAGAATTTAGATTAGAGTTGATTGGGGAAAGTGGGTGACAGGTCTTTTTTTTTTATTTATTTATTTATTTATTTTTTGTTTCCAGTGGGGATGTGTAAGAAGCCATTAGACCATAACCAGACCTAGTGCGCTCCCCGACAAGGCATCAGTCTTTCATGTGCCACCATTACGGTGCTGATGCATGGCTCAAGTAGTTTTTGGTACCCTATTTCCACCAGATGGAGACACCTGGTCTCTCTTTGATGCGAAATTGCACGAGGAATTTAATTTTGCCGAGGGAATTCAAAACCAAAAGAATATCCAAGGGATCCTTTACATGCTACATGGGCACTGATGATTTTCTGCATTTCGAAAAATCCACCGACTGGCCACCTCAGGCACGCCAGAAGGCACCAAGGCGTAGAAGACCAGCGCCTTACCATCACGCCACAAGCCGGCAAAATGAACATATTTATAATACATATTTTATTTAAAGGATATAGAGATTTTAATTATAAATAATATATAATGAAATATTTTAATATAAATTATATAATAATAACAATGAGGTATTTAAACCTCAGTTAAGAGTTGAAAATACTCTTAAAATAACCAGGGCGGTCATTCCAAGCTCGTCAGCTTGCGAGATCGAGATTCTCTCGCGTGATCGGTTGTGACATTTCTACGTCACAACCGATCACGTGAGCGAAAATCTCGATCTCGCAAGCTGACGAGCTTGGAATGACCGCCCTGTGCTGTTTCAGTTGTACTTAAGAAACTAGAGGCTAATTCTCCCTTTTATGTACAAAAGCATTATAAATGCTTCAAAATCTTGCAATGATACGTTCAAAGAGACATTTTTGAGTATCTGCTCAGTTTCAACATTAGTAAATGTATTTGAATTTCTTTATTTGTTTTTCTCAAAGGGGTCAAAATGACACATGTCCAGTCCACTCTTCTAGGTATAGCCCTTTATTTCGGGTTTTTAAAAGAGTATAATTTTCTTGTAAACTTTATATTATTACACAGCACAATGATTTAGGAAAAGTCATGAAAGGATTAAATATTTTTTGAAAATACAAACAGAAAAATGTGCTTGGGGTCAAAATGACACCTTTCGTAATTCTAGTGTTAAGTTAGTGGAATAAATGCTTGAGATTTATATTTTGATAGGTAAGTTAAACACACCAGTAGTGGCCAGTGCTTCACTAGTGGCCACGTCAAGGTTACTGATATACTGTGAAGAAAGAAATGAACAATAACAAGAAGGTCTGTCTGGAACTAGACGAGCCTACTTTCCCGTATACCCATACTACTTTCTAGTACCTGATCAATATTGTCAAAAATAGCTAAAATCGCAAATATTTTCAAACATATTTTTCAAAATACTTGAAGCTGATTTCTAGGAATAAAGTATTCCTCACTCATCTAAAAAATTAGATGCGTAAAAAAAATATATATATATAATAGCAGCAACTTTTAAACATAGCAGCTAATACACTTTTTTCCATTAAAAAAAATCTTTAACAACTTTCAAAACAAAAAAACAATAATTAAAATTAATAAGCTCATTAAAATAAATACAACATATCAACAAAAAAAATCGTTTCTTTTTCTCCTGTTGCCAAAAACAATTTTTTAAATGAATTAATCCACTTATCAAAATAAATAAAAATAAAATAAAATGTTAACTTAAAGAAATAATTTTCATTGTCAAAAAAAGAAAAATCGTCTGCGCATATCTTCATGTAGAAACATAAATGACTTCGAGTTTATTCGCCGAAAACTGAATGCCTAAATTAAAACTACAGCGTAAAAATAAAAACAAGTCAAATCAACAATAATTATTTCACAGTCAAAACCATAGCTGCGGAGTCGGAGTCGAATATCTAACAATCGGAGTCAGTCATTTGTCCTCCGTGTATAAATTTTTGCCAAAGCTACAAAGTCAGAGTCGAAGTCGGGGAGTCGGAGTCCGATTAATTGTCGGGCCCAGGAGCCGGAGTCAAGTGTCCCTAAATTCTCGGATCGATGTCTGGAGTTTGGCGTCAAGAGCTATTTCCAACAAAATTTGCTTGAAGTAAATCCGCCTTCAAGTACGGAATCTACATTGACTTTCAGTTTCCCCGTAGGCGCTAATGTTACGGGATTTGAACTGTTCAAAATTGAACGGAAAATTGTTCAAATCAAAAAGATATTTTATATACAAGTTTTTCATCAAAAGCTTTTTCCTACAAAGTTTGTTTGAAGCAAATTCGCCTCACAGTTCGGAATTGCCTTGAATTTGCCAGTAGGCGCTAATGTTAAGTTTTTTGAACTGTTCAAAATTAAACGAAAAAAATTCAAATCAAAAAGTGAAATATGGGAATGAGGTGTCCTCGCCGAGATCTTTCGAACAAAAAAAAGTTTTTTCGAATCGGACTATTCATTCAAAAGTTATTAGGGGGGGGGGGACAGACAAACCGACAGACCGACAGACATTTTTCCCCATCTCAATACCCTACTTTTCAATTTTTAATTTTTCAATATTTATTTAATTATTTTATTTATTTTTGACTTTTTTTGTTTTTCGCGATATTTTAAAGATGCATTAAGCCTTCTTTCATGCTTTTTTCTTCTTTTTCTGACTTTTAATGGGAAAGTAGGCTAATAATGTGATCAATATATTGGTACTTAAAGTAACCATCATATTGAATTAATTTTATTCATCAGTTACTTGAATTTAAAGTATAAGTAATGTAAATTCTTCGGATGGGAGAATGTCAAATGGCCACTAGTGAAATTTTCAGATTTTGGAGTGAACACTATGTATCAAATTTGAGGTTTGGGAAGAAATGGCTAAAACATTGAACTTCTGGCATTTTTAGAAAATGGGACGATTAAGAAAGAGTTGGGCTATAATACGTTCATTGAGTTTAAAGTCAAGTAATTAATATTGTAGATCCACAGTTTAAAAACATACTTCACCACTACTTGTGCGTTTACCTAAACTTCAAAAACATAATGTAGTTTGGTAATCGATGCAGTTTTCGTTTTAAAGAAGTGTTGAAAAAGCACTTTTAAGCAGTACTTTTCATTGCAAAAATTTATTACTTTAAATATGAAAATGAAATACCACATATAATTGTATCCATAAAGAACGTTACAAAGCAAACTAAGTCGAATAGCAATGCGCTCTTCACTAAGAGGGGAAAAAAAATGAAATAAGGGTATTTTCAGTCACTGATTCATCTAAAATTACTATGGGGATAGTTTTTTTAAAAAATGATTAAACTATATAAACTATTTACCTAACATTGTATATTACATGTTTACATTCCTCACCCTACTTGAAACATTTTAAAATGAGAAACTAGCTTTAAAAAGACGTCCGTGAAAAATAAATCACGCTATAAAAGTATCTCTCAAACATTTCGCATCTCTTCTGCTATAAAATGTTACATAAAAGCATTTTAGTATAAAACATTACATTGAAAATATAAGTTATGGGCTTTAGTTATTCAGCTGGTGGCAAGTCCAAGTGAGCTTTAAATGGAAATCAAAGAGCCAAAACACATTCTTGCAGTTTACAATCAGAATCGAATTTTTCGAGCAGGGAGGAAAAAATCGATCTTTGAAAATGTTTCCTTGGAAGAAATTCTTGCTATTTGTTCCAGGTTTGTTTTAGCACGTGTCTAGTGTAAAATTGTCTTTTACAGGTATTTCCTATATTTTAAATGCAATCGAAAACTATTGCTTAGTTGTTAATACTGCTTAACCCATTCGAACGGTGGGACATTTTTTCATTTACACTTTATTTCAAGAGTTTTAAACTCTAGCTGTAAATTTTTATTCATTTGAAAATGGGAAACCATTACGTTACGCATTATAAAGTATCAACGTTTTTAAGAAAAGAAAATGCATTCAAAAAGTAATGATTTGTGCATGTTGCGTTTGTGACTGTAACGGAAAAATGTACAAATCATCATTCTATAATTGCGAAAACATTTTTTAGACATAAACAGAAATAATCAACGTTTTTAGCACAAATTATAGATTACTGCATACACGTGTTTCGGGTTTCAAGAAACCCCTCTTTTAATGCATAACAGTAATATAAATTTGCAACAGTCATTCTTAACTCCGAATGAAGCTGATCGGTTGTATTGGACGTTTTCAGAACATACTTTTCAATTCGTAACAATGAACGTAATAACGGGCCGCATGGATCAGTTTCGTGGACTGCGTACAGTCCGCTGGCCGAAGATTGAGCTGTTCTAAATGAAAAATGATTACATTTTCGGTCAGATGCCGAAAAATCCAAAAGTAACTACAAATTAACTTAATCCTTAACTCAAAACCACTAAATATAGTTTTCTCTCTTAAAAACTATGTTATGTGCTAAAGTTTTTCCGCTTGTTTTAAAAAAATAATATAAGGATTTGCAAAAAACAAAAATGAAAAAAAAAAATGAAAAAAAGGATCTACTTTTAGTAACAAGTCAGTTCATTCCCCCTCGCAATGGTAACAAGTTATTTATAAGTAATGAATAGGAATTTCCCCCCAACTGGTTTGGTTTTTCTGCGTTCAAGATAAACATGTCAAAAAATGCCATTTGATGCTAGTTACATTGAAAACTTTTTCCTTCTGAGATTTCATGTTATTTCAGCATCTTCCTGTTTTTCTACAAGTTAGAAAAATAAATTTCGATGAAAGAAGACTTAGAAAAGTAATTCACTTTTTCTTCGTATGATTGTAGAATTCTTTTATTAGATGCTCATACTTACACACATTTTAAAGTATTGTGCTTGAGTAACATACTTCTCATACTTCGTACATTCTTCTTTCGACTTCTCATCAATTAAACATGTTATTGCCAAATGCATTCAACTCTCGATTACTTGAAGTCCCAAGGGACCGGCTGAGACGTTCGAGTTATTGGTAGAGTTATCGTAAATTTGCACAACAGTCTCAAGAGTTTGGGACCCGATGGAAACTTCGAGAAAAAGGAATATTCGAGTTATAAGCTTTGAGTTATTGATATTAGACTGTATATTTTGAAAGAAAAAAAAAATAGAAAAAGAAAAACATGATTAATTATTGCAAATTAAAGTTTTTGCAAACGTAAATACATTGAAAATAGCGCCCCAAGAAGGAGGCATTGGATTGAAGTGAAATTTAATATGCATAATAATGCAGGTGAGAGAGACACTTGATCCGAAAATTTAGGCAATTAAGCAAATACAGGCTGAGAAATGAGATACAGTGCTACTTCAATAGCGCCTTAGACCTCCTTTTGCAGCAATACATGCCGTAACACGAACCGTCATTGAGCTAATTAAACGTCTGATGTTGTCCTGAGGCAGTTGGACCCCCAAATTTTGAACAGCCACTTCTAAATGTTTCACAGAGATGAACGGCGGTGTCTGGCGTTTCAGCTATCTCATACATGCTCTATACGGGACAAGTCGGGGGAGCAGCTGACCATGGAAGAGTCTCAAAAGGACGCAAGAAGTTTTGATCAACTATAGCTGTATGCGGGCGAGCATTATCTTACTGGAAAATTGCCCCTGGGAGACCATTTAGGAATGATCCTACATGTGGTTGCAGAATGTCATTAAAATAACGCTGGCCCGTTAAGGTTCTATATACCACGCAGTGTGTAGTGCGATAAAATGGGTTGAATGGTACCTTTCTCCAGGGCACCTCCGCATCCGCTTGCGGTTATCATCTGACCTCAAAACGAATCGGTATTCATCACTGAACACCACCTTTTGCCATGCAGTGACATCCTACATCGCTCTGGCTCCGCACCATTGTAGACTGAATGCCTATGCTTTGGTGGAAAAGGGAGTACGCGAAAAATGCGCTTAGACTGCAGTTCAGTGCCACAAGACGTTTAGAAATGGTTCGAGGAACAACTGCTACCCCTACGTCTGCTTGTATAGTGGAACGAGTGACTGCGGGATTCGCGAGTGCTTGCCGCACGATCCTTCGATTATCTCTCCTCGTCGGTTTCCTGGTCGCTCCAGACCCGGTTTTTTGCACGTGGGTACCATCTCGTGTCCACTGCCTACAACAGTTTCTAACGGAACGCTCCTAACGATCCACTTGAGCAGCAACACGGCTCGTCGACCAGCCTGCAATTTTCATGCCAATGATCAAACCTCTCTCAAACTCGCTTAACTGTAAGAAACGCTTTTTTAACTCATCCACCTGGCATCCTTCACTCAGCTCTCCAACAATCGGGATGTAATCGTAACATTTATAAATCTTATATTATGCACTGGTTTATATAGCACCTTTTTCCCCGATTGCACCGATACTATATAGGGTAAACGGTCATACTCATTGACACCAAACTTGGATAATTTGCATACCAGGTGTCACTCTCCTATGCAAATTTCGCGGTTATACCTTTCTCCTTTCTTGAGGCGCTATTTTCAATGTTCCTGAGTGTTGTCTAAAAATTACAAATTTGCATACATTTTACTTCACCTTTTCAGATATTTTATTTCTTCTCAGATTAAGTAGAGTCGGTACTCTGTATTCGCGTAATAATTAATTGCTGAACTTGTGTACCTTTTTCTGAAAAAGTTTTAAAGACAGAAACTTACCATTTTCAGTTTTTTAAAGAGATATTTGAGAGTTTACTGAAGTGTTATTTTAAGGCAATTCTGTTAATTTCAAAACTAAGTAAATTTTAACGAATATTAATCACTTTTTAAGTATAAAAGAAGTTTTTGACCATTAAAGCAGCCGTTTAGGAAAAAGTGTGAGTCCAAATGTAAGATTTCACTTCGTTATAATTATGAACATATAAATGAAGTGTGATGAAAATTTAGAAGTAATATGTGAAGTAATTTTCTAGAAAAGTAACATAATTTTTTGTTAAATTGATGTTTTTAGAAAATCACGTTTGAAAATTATACGCAATTTTTAATATATCTCTACCCTCATTAATGTTTAAATTCAGTTAATTTTAATCTACATAGAAACATGAATTCGGTGTCCCTTCAAAGCTCTTGATTTGAACGAATAGGTTTCTGCGTATTTTTTGCAGAACCTTATTAAGTTACTATGACACGAGCTTTTTTGTTTGCGTGTAAATAAACGCGAAAAAACGCGTTTTAAATAAACTGGTACTTTTGTTAGAAACGTGTGATTTCAACTAAAAATAACTGCAAAACTAATTGAGGTATTTTCTGAACTTGGATGCGTCGTTAAATCGTAGTTTTGCGCTTTTTTTGAGACATCATGTATTTCTCTAGATGGTTTTATGGCGGAAAGATATTATAGACAAAAGTTTACCTAGCTATAAGGGCGTGGGAAAAATAACGTGTTTTTCTTGCGTGCAATTTCGAAAGTTTTTTTTTGAAAATCTCGTGAAGTTATGGACAGAATTTTAAAAAGTTTAGCAAAAAAATAGCGCAAAATTGTCGATGAATTTTAGCTCAAAAAAACAAGATTGTGTGGTTATTTGCATTTGATATTCAACTAACCTGAAAAGAGTCTAGTTTTCATTTGAGATTATGTTTAAATCTATTCGCTACTTACTGTTCGACCCGTGATCTATCTCAGTGTTTTATCGTAGTTGAATGCAAATACGCGTACACCGTGGGGCTTATTGTGTTTTCTGCGATTTGTTTCATTTTAGCGAACATTTTAGCAATCATTAACGACTTGTAAATGTTTGTAAATAAACTTCCTGGCCGTTTAAAAAGCTGAGTCATCTATTTTTGAAAGATACAGGAAGTAAAGGCAAACTGATAACAATTTTTGCGCCCAGCATGGAGCCTCTTCAGGACTTTCTTTGGAATAATAAGTGACCTTGGAGGATGTTGCCTATAAACTATCTAGATTTGGAATTAAATTTATGATTAGAACAGTTAAAGAAATGTGAATACTTACCGCACAAGCTTCTAGTTATTTTCTTCACTTTTACAAGGCTTTATGTTATCGAAACATCATTTCTTTTTGTCATATTAAGTAAGAAAAAATTTTGTAACCCCAAAAATGCGAAACAAGTTAAGTTTTTAAAAACGTGAACGGACACAGTGTCACCTCAAAAATGCGAACCCCGTGTTAACCATTGGTGTAAGGCTTCATCTTTAAGTTATGGCGAAATAATTTAATTCTAAGGAACGTTTAAACTAACCAAATAATCTTTAATTTAAATTCCGTTAGCTATCTTATTTGTCCTAAAACCCTGGGAACATATTGAAAATTATGTGTTGCAATTGAATTGTAAGTAATATTTCACGTAATTTTAAGAAATTCTTAGAGAGAAAAACACATTATTTTTACTTCACAAAAAGGCAAATGTAATAGAATTTTTGATGCCATGGCGGGATTCTACTCCTTAATCCTTTCTTTATGCCAAAAAAGAACTTTATTTTAATATAAGAATGCTGGTACAATATTTAGAAGAAAAATCTAAGACAAAACTGGGAAGAATAAAAAAACAAAAAAACCAAATTCATTTTTCTTTTTCTTATTTCTTTGTCTTTTTTATGGTTAGGGAACAACTCCCAGAAAAACAATCATAATTAACGAATTTTTTGTACGTATGCATTTTTGAAAAAATATATATTTCAATTAGATGCAGATTTACATGTATATAGTTGGGGCAAACGTATCTTGGCATCTATATGAAGGCTACGCATATCCTAGTAATAGCACTACGACGCTGCCGAAGATTTGCTCAATTACAGTAAATTTTGTTTTTATACGGGATTTTTTTCCTATTTAATATTATTTCATCTTTTAAATTGTTTAAACATTTTGTCCTCTTATGAAACTAATATGCAGAATATGTTGCTCTTTGGTAGCATGTGTAATATTTGGAACACTAGATTTTCCTCTCTTGGTGGAATCCTTGTCAATTCAGGCAGAGAAGTTACCTTGATAATCTCAGGATTGTTTGAATTTAACATGTGCTTAAAATACAGAAAAATGTAAGTTAGATACATATTTTTTTTTCCACAATCAAATTGTCCCTTGATATACAGTCTGCCATAGATGGCAACCTGGCCGTTTTCTCTCACTTGCGATTTTCGACTAACTCCTTAAAGTTCTGTGTAAAATGGTACAATTTATGTATTTCTTCGTCTTATTTTACTTCTAGGCTATTATTTCTGCTTAAAAAAATGTACCATTTTGAATTGCTGTTTAAGTTTTCTTTCCACAGTCCTTTGAAAAAAAAAAAAAAAAAAAAATCTTTTTTTTTAAATTTTCTCAAAAGTACCAACATCAAATTTATTTATTTATTTTTTTAAATCTTTGATCGTGAGTATAGCAAAAAGTTGTACCTTGGGACACTTTTCATATTTTAATTTTTAACATCAATTATTCAAACAAAATTTAAAATCTAAATGTCTCATTAAAATACCCGAACATATTTCTATGCAATATATATATTTTTTAATTCAGACAGTTTGAAAATTAAATATTGCCTGCCATTTAAAGTAAGAGTTTCAAGCTATCCCAAGGTACAATATCCTAATGTACCATGGGACATTTACTGTTGTGCCATGAGAAAGTCTTCATGGTTCAGGAAATAGACAAATACTTAAACCTATTTTGCACGAAAAAAAAGTGTAATGAATAAAATCATGAATATTGAATTAATGAATTACTATTTAAAATTAAATGTGTTCAAAAGACTACATAAGATTAGAACATTGTTCCATGTTCCTAAACATCTCTTAATTATTAAGAACCATGTATATGTTGCACCTTGGGACGCGTCCTAAGGTAAAATATGTTTGGCTGTCCCAAAGCATTATCACCACGTGGTTTAAGAAAACCCAAAATGGTGGTCAATCTAAATGCACTGTCATTATTTGCTCATAACTATAATATTTTAAGTCATTCTCTTTTACAACTAAATAAAATTCAGTTGCTTTGTTTTAAAAATACAAAGGCAGAAGATGAAAAAAAAAATGAAGAAAATATTTATTTTGGAGTCATAAAATTTTCTTTCTCTCACAAAACCGTCAATTTTACTCATGGATTATCATGCTGATTATTACATATGGCACCGGTTAGTGGTGAAGGTAACTATTAGAGATTAAAATAACATGGCCGCTAAAAAAAGATTCTTAGAAATTAGCAGTGTCCTAGGGTACAACACTCTCTCATACTATATTTCCTGAAAAGGAGGGCTTCCGCTTCCAAGTTTAGTAGATTTTAGAGACGTTTGAAAAAATCAGAGTTTTTCAGGTGTATGGTGTCACTGTGTATGTAAGGTTGATTTGAAAATTCAAAATTTTATTCAGTAGCGAGTACCAGTAGACTTTTAATTTAGTCATATAGCCTCAATTTCATTTTTAGCTGCCTCTTCATCCGGAAATCTTATTTTTTATGAAAACAAGAACGCTGTCATAAGCCGATTTCCCAGCCGAAATGTTTCTCCGCTCGCAAACTTCAGCATATAGTGCTAAAAGATTCTCTTATAGTAGTGCCTTTTGTTTTCACAAAAATTGAAGTCCTACATATTGTGGCAATTAAAAATGAAAATGTGGCTGTATGACTAAAATAAGAATCTTCTGGCCACTTGCTGATAGATAAAAAGTTTCGAAGAAATTGTTGCGACCATAAAATTCTATTTTTTAATAATTCTAGTTTATACTATTCAAAAATATCACATTTATTGTAATTAGATCACTAGTTAATGACGGTTTTAGCAGCTTTAAAAAAAAAATTCTTATTTCAAATTAAAGTTGAAAAGCAATTGTTTCTACATACTTGATACATTACTTTAAAAAAAGATGGTTGAAGAACGAAGTATAAGATTACTATTTCTCACCCTAATTTCCTTCTCTAAACTCTCTTAAATTTAAATTATTCTAAATGTAGAGTTAGATCAACAGTGCTTTGCATTTCTTTCCTTTTTTTTTCTCTAATGTATATCTCTCTCTCTCATTTCTTTTATTCGTTTCCTTTCCTTCATTTTTTCATTATCTTTCTTTCTTTCTTTCTTTCTTTTTAATAAATGTATGTTTCATTCCTTTTTACTGAAGTTCTCATTATTTTTTTTTTATCTTGAAACTACATTCATCTGTTATTTTTTTCGGAAGATAAAATTTAACTTTTTTTATAGTTCTATTTCAAAAATGACTTGTGGGCCACCTTTCGAGAATAGTGTTCCATAGGAGGAACAAATGGTGCAACCACGTTAAAAATGTCATAATAATAATAATAAGCAAAACGATTTTACTTATAGAAGAGTAATACGATGTTCAATTTGAAAAAAACTTTGATTACAGAGAAAATAAAAAAAATAATAATTTAAAAAAAAAAATTGAATTTTGACATCTTGAATTCAAATTATGTTTTTCGCAATCACGAGTGTGTGCGTGTATGTAGGCGTGTGTGTTTGTGTGTGTGTGGGTGGGGGGGGGGTATGTGTGTTTAGGCATGTATGTTTGTGTCTGTGTGCGGGCATGAGTGTGTGGGTAGTTGTATGTATGTGTCTGTATGTATGCGTGTGTGTATGTGCTTGTGTGTAGGTGTGTGTGTATGCGTGTGTGCGTGTGTGTAGGTGTGTGTATGTATGCGTGTGTGTGTAGGATATGGACGCAACCTGGAGACAGTTTTCGCTAGAGGAGCAGCATCGTGAGGCCGGGTCGACGGTAGTATTGGGCAGAGGGAGGCGGGGGAAAATAAAATCATAGGACATCAAAACAGTCAAGTGAGAACAATAAGCAATCGTGATTGCTCAATAATAATAATAATTGCAAAAAAAAAAAAAAAAAATTCGACCCTGCTGCAACATGGATCAACTTGTTTTTGAAGAAATTTAGAAAAAAAAAAATAAGTTGAATAATATTTAATACCAGAAAACAATATAACATAGTGAAGCACCAAAAATTAAATCTATGCATAAGTTTACATATTTTTTGTTAAAGTAAGTCACTTAGGGAAAATATATGTAACATTGCACCATTTGCAAAACGTAAAGCTATTAATCTGCTTAATCTATTATCGTTAGAAATAATCTTTTAGAAAACGTATCTTAATTCAAATTAAGCGCATCAAATTATGTTCTAAAACATGGGTTCTCACTAACTCATTTTGAATGCTGCTTAAGAGATGTCAAGGCTTTCAAATCACGCTTTTAAATCATTGCATGTTTTTAGAAAATTGAAATTTGTAAACGAAAAGAATATGAATTTGTACAAAATCTCCATACTGCCCTGCTAAGCACAAACGTCGTATCTGCACTTTTTTTAAAGGAGTTTTTGTCACCAGGTGGATCTTTGTGATGTATTTTACCAAAATATAATGTTTTCAGGTCAGTTCAGAACGGAAAATATTTATTATATAAAAAAATCTGAAAAAATGGACACTGGATCAAATACATGGGTGATTCTCCAAAATCCTAACAATATTATGCCCCCGTAGCCTAACACAAAAATTGTTTAACCCAGAAAGTGTTTTCATTTTTTAATAGTCAGAAATAACTTATCTGATGATATTCTACTCTTATTAAAACAATAACTCATTTAGTTTTTTCTACTAAAATTTTTGAATTACCAGAAAGTCACACTTTTGGCGTGTCCCCATCCGTTTTTCAAATGGACTTAAATTATTTAAAAACTTTATATCATCATTCCACAAATTCAAATTGTGGTACAAAATTAAGCATACTTAAAGGTGTAAAATCGCATTCTTAAATAAATTTAATTATTTAAATTATCAAAGTACATCGTTTTAAACTTTGTCCCCAGGTCATTCTCCTGTCCTAGGAATGAGCTCAATTATTTTAGATTAAAAATAAAGGAATTTTTAATCTGCTGTTCTATAAAACTGTTTATTATCACCATTTTTGTTGGATTCCTTGAGTATTTTGTTAATATGATTTGTCTGCTGTTCTCATTAAAATTTTGAGGTTCAAGAATAGCGTATGAAACATTTTCGCTGTCATTCTCCTGGACAATATTTCTGTTTTAAATAAACGAAAAATTTTAACTCTGCTCATAGTGTGTGGTTGAATTAAGAGGTCACACTGTTAAAAATTCAGGAAGATTTTCTGGTAATTGTTACTGTAAAATTGCATCGCCGACGCATCGCTGATTTTTACGGTAATTTATACCGGAGAAATAAGCGATCCCAGCGCCAACTGGTTGCTGTGGCCTACCGAGGAAACCGTAAAATTTTACAGTAACATTTGATTTTTACGGTAATAGTTACTGGCAACATGGATGCCAGTAACAATTACCGTAAATTTTCCGGAAAATTTTTAACAGTGCAGAATAAAAAAAATAACGTTATTTACCTTAACTATAATCCTGGGCTTACATAACAGGCAAATTGTGTGGAACTTGTCATACTCCTGTCCTAAAAAAAGTGTCATACTCCTGCCCTAAAAAAAAGTCAAACTCCTGTCATAAAACCATCACTCTCCTAGCATTACATCTCAAGCATTGGTAATGCATCCCGTAGAATAGAAGGATTTACTTCCATTACATTCGTTTGAAAATATGATTGATTGAAAAAAAAGAAAGTTAAATTTGGAAAACGATAAATAAAAATTGTATCAGTGGAATAATGGGGTCATTTCCATAATTCTAAAAGTATTTTTTTCTGAAAGAACATGCTTAAAAACATAGGATCTGACTATTTTTTAAATAATTTGTTTAAGTTTAATATTTTTAAAAAATTACTTAAATCGACGCTCTTTCAATGTTTATGCTTCTGTCCTATAACATCACAAATGATGAAATTCCATTCTGTGTTGCCATTCACGGAGCGAAATATTTAATTTGCATCTTTATTCACGTGTATTGGCAACGATATGGTTGATAGCAAGCGTGGAGCGCAATTTTAATTCGCTTCTTGATTATCATACCGTGGAATCGGGGTAGAAAGATGCGGCAAAGTGCATCATTTGTGACGTCATTAAGACCACGCCTTGTTTCAAAAATCGAACATTTTAAAAAATTAATTAAAAAATAACTGTTGGGAAAACAAAAGTATTTTCTGGGTCCATGTTATTTTTTTTTTTTTTTTGCTTATTCTATCAATTTCAGTGACAAAAAGTACTACTTTTGACTGAAGGAAACAGCCGCATTCTATTTATTTACTATTTTTCTTGTTGTTATTCAGACGAAGCGTTCCAAAAGCGATTTATTGGTTAGACATTTTTTATATAAATGTTGCTCGAGTAGGTAAGTGAAGTTGCTATAAATTTCGCAATTGCTTTAAATTAAAAGTAAACTATATGTTATTAATATTGCTAATTCTCTTTTTGTTTTATGTTTGTATTTCCTGAACTATAAAACGATTCGCAGGTAATAAGAAGGTAACTTTTCTTTTTGTAAATTTTATCATGCTGTGCATGGCTAACTTAAAGAAAGTTTTAATGTAGCAATCGATTTTTTTCGTCGAAATGAATGTCCGTTATTCGGAGTATAAACTATTCAGAGTGAATAATATGGAAAAACCTATATGGGACTTGTCCTCGAAGAAATTGGGGGTGTCCGTTAAGGGAGGTTTTTCATAAATTATGTTTTGTCATTTAAAAACCATACTTTTTGATTTAGGCTTCAGTTTTCTTTATTACTTTAGTTACATTTTAAATAACCCATGAAGAAATTCATTTTGTGATTCTCCTGGTGCTGCTTGTCAGTCTCTTGCTATATGAGAAGTTGACCCCCTGTTTTGAGGGTGTAGCACAGTTAAACTGAGTTCCCTCTATTTTCGCCTTAATAAGTTCCTAACAAAGAGTAAGTATAATTTTTTCCAGCATTTTTTTTTTAATATTGTCAATGGAAAACGTCAGGTTTTTTGGAGAATCACCCACATGGACGTACAAAACTTTATATAGCAATATCTCAGTTTGAGCTCTACTGCAGATGCCATGTTTGTGCTTAGCACGGCAGTATAGGTATTCGGTTGTTACGGGCTGCCTGCAATAATGCAACCAGTCAGCAAAAAACAAATTGAAACAGTTCTCTAAAGAACTAATTGTTAAATGTCATAACAAAAAATACTTTCTTAAGTACTCAACGCAACTTCATCCACATTGTTTTGAGAGAAGACATTACAGATTTCGGTGAAAGTTCAGTACAAGTTCGTTTATCCGGACTAACTGAAACCAAAGACAATCCGGATAATTGAAAAATCAAATAACATGTTTAATATGAGTAATAAGCAAAACTTTCCATCACGAAAGATGCAAGTTGTATTACTTGAAAAATATTTTTTGTTGCTTAAAAAAAAAGGAGTTGGAATAACCATAGGCACTTTTTACATGAGGGCCCATAATTACACCAACTACTCCTAAGGAAGATGGTCACTATCATATGTAACGTAAGAGCGTGCGTGACTAAAAGTGTTCTTCAAAAAGTAACTTAAGATCTCCGCTGTATGGATATCACTGTGAAATCGTTTTTAACTAAACATAAGACCATGAAAAGAAAACGATTTCACAAATATCTTAAAAGTTTGCATTCCGTAAAAACGGCCAATTTGCACAATAACTCACGCTACATCATATACTACTTGAAAGAATGTTTCAAACTGCTCTCAGCTATATAAAATATAGTAAATGGCACCATATACTGTCCCCGCCGACTGTCTTCTGTACCTCCCCTAATCACTAGGAAATAATGCCGATATTTGCACCTGTGTGCAGTTTTACACCTTTTCCTCTACATGACAAATTTTGTTGCGGTAACAACTAAATGTGGAATATGTTATTAAAAAATATAGAGATAAGGAAAAATCTTTTAAGTGTATATACATTTTTAACTCAATATTTACAGAATGTATCCCAAAAATGATTCCAGCATTCATTTATAAGCTAATTAATATACCGCAGGTACTAAACTAGGGAGTAATTACTTGTATTAAAGCAAAAAACACCATTCTGATGTTAAGAGCACAAATAAAAACATACATATGCTATCAGGAAAAACTATAGCTATTGGGTTAAAGGCAAAAGATCGCCCGCTGTTTTAATGCAAAAAGTTGAGTGGTAAGCAGTACTTTCTAGCAGACGATCGTAACTACTAGAAAATATTAATGCAATTTATTTATTCTACAGTGGCTCCCAAAAGTGTTCGTACACCTACGACTTTCAATGAAATTGGATTCTATCCATTAATTAGAATTAATGTTTCCAAATAGGTATTTAATTATAAGATATATGATCAATTTTCAACAAAACTACTTGAATTTTTTTTTAAAGAAATTAAAACTTAATTTCTTAAAAATGAAAAACCTAAAAGTGCCGGAAATTTTATCTCACAAAAGTCTTCGTACACTTTAAAAAATGTCTATATATTATTGAACAATCTAACTTTTTATTAAGTTATTATTTAGTAGAATATCATGCAGTATCAACAACACCTTTTAAACGTCTGGGAATAGATTTAATTCTTTTTTCTTTCTTTTTTTTGCGTAATTTCTGTGTAAGTGTTCATCCGCACTTCGAGTCTTACTGTTTCTAGCTCTATTTTCGTTTCAAAGCCGTATTTTTGTAATTTAGCCTCCAAATATCTCTAAATATGTTACATTAAGTTCAAATCTGGAGATTGAAGGCGTATTTTCTAAACTTTTTGAGGCACTAGACGCAAACGTTCAAAGCCGTGTGCTTGTTATCGTTATCTTGATAAAAAACAAAGTTGCTTCCGATAACCAAATTTTTGAAGAAGAGTTTAAAATCGGTTTTTAAAATATTTAAATGAATAGCATGATTTATTATTTGATCGAAAAATTTCAAACTACCAAGTCCTGATGCTGATATGCACCCTCGCACAAGAACCCCTTCACCGTCCTGATAAACCGATCCATCTAAGTTCTTAAGATTAAGTTCCTAATTTTTTATCTGTTTACAATTATGCAACAATTTAACCAAAAATCTTGACTTCATTTCTATCTGTAAGTAAGACGTAATTCCAAAACGTTTAGAGCTTATTTATCATTGATTTTGCGACGAAAAGCGAATGCTTTCTGTTTTTCACTGGGCCAAGAAAATTTCTGCGGGAAGAGGTCCCATTTAATCCAGCTAATCAGAGATTTTGACGAACAATATTAGGTGAAAATTAAGTGTAAAAATTTCCATTTAACTCTGCAGAAACCTTTGCAGCAATCAAAGGTGTATTTTTCATGCATTTTTTAACTGTAAATCTTCGATCACGCTTTGTCAACTTCGCTGGTTGACCTTTTCTTACCTTGTTTTCGGTTCGATTCTTTTCTTTAAAACATTTTATCAAGCACTTTACTATAGAATGGAATAAATTAACTAATTTAGAGACGTTTCAAACCAATTTACCGATACTGTGAGGAAAAAATTCAAATTTCGAATGGTATTTGTGGTTTTCTGCGAATACCAGCCATTTTAAAGTAATAAGCACAATATTAAGGAATAAATAAACAAAAAATTAAAGCCAAATGACTTTTAAGAGTCAACATAATGCAAAAATAATAAAAAAACGATATATGATAAATTTTAATCATGAATTTATTCGAAAATATTTGAGTGTACGAAGACTTTTGTGCGTATTATTCCTCTGTGTCTTAGTTTTTTGACTCATTTCAAAAAGAAGATCCGTCAATAATTTGAAAAAACTACAGGGTTTTATTTAGAATGACATAGGAATGATGTGAAAAAATATTGGACTTCATATTCAAATTCAGTTTTGCGTTATTTCGATTTTACTGAAAAATTTCAAAATGTACGAGCACTTTTGGGAGCCACTATATATCACAGGCCTAATTTTCAAGCCTTTTTTCTTTTGAGTAGATAATCTGATGCTAGGGTTAACCATCACACTTTTAAAAGGCATGACTACTTGAATCCTTTAAGTGTTTAAACCAACAGTTTGCTCTTTCTTTTCAAGAGCTAAAAAATAAATAATTTTAAAAAGTGTTCAGTCCGCCAAAAATGCGCCTTTTAATTCTTGCATTAATGCAAATGAAAGTTTTCAAGGGATTGAAGTTTTCAAATTAAAGCCATTCGCGTACTTTCCTTTTCCTCTTTCTCTTAGATCGATAGTAATGCGTAACTTAAATTAATTCCAGAACTAATTAACTTCCGACTATTCTAAATTTGAACCTTAATGATGACATGCAAGAATCTCAGGCGAATGCTTCGAATTTTTGGCATTTCGAAATTCTACGGAGCAGACATGTTTTTCCTTGCAATCCAAACTTCTTGGAGTTAAGAAACTTTCTGTGGTGTGAAATAGAAGCTACGGTTGTTTTTGATTAAGAGTTATCAGAAAGATATTAACTGAGAATGATGCTTTAGTAATCACACAGACACTTAAGAACTATGGTTGCAAAGTAACTATATTGATCATAATATTAAACTTCATTGTTTTCATTTCAACCTTCTGCTTAGAAACTTTCTGTGGAGAAAAAATAAGACTTATTATTCGCGATTAAGAGTTACCAGAGAAATACTTAATGAGAATGATTCTTTTGTAATCACATAATTATACTTAAATGTTAAGACTTTAATGTTTCCATTCAATTGTTTTTCAATAGACTTTTATTTTTATGTGTTATTCAAAAACTTAGTTATGTCTAAAAAAACCTTTCTGAGCTTCCTTGGAAACAAAACTTTATTTTCGAAAATAATCAACAGTCGTTGTATTAGAGTCCTATTTTAATTTTTCAAACATGTTTATTGTCCTTTTGGGTAATTTTTACTTCCTTTTACAAAAAAGGAAGTATGGTATTCGCGAAAAAAATTTCACTCAAAAATCGACCTTAATTTCCATTTTACTCACCCCGAATGAATGTTGAGTTTTTTTTTTTCCCGACTCGACCACACGTGCATAAGGGCCTAACAACATATAGACACGCTGAAATATCCATTTTCACGATTCCCGAGTTAATTACAACGAGTTTTCTCGTGACGTCTGTATGTACGTAATGTATGTGCGGGTGCGTATGTGTGTATGTATCTCGCATAACTCAAGAACGGTGTGTCCTAGGAAGTTGAAATTTGGTTCGTTGACTCCTAGTGAGGTCTAGTTGTGCACCTCCCCTTTTGGTTGCATTCAGGTGTTTCTAAAAGGGTCTTTTGCCCCTTTTTGGGGGGGAACTACTTGTTACTTCCTTTTACAAAAAAGGAAGTATTGAATTCACGAAAAAATTTTCTCTCAAAAATCGGCCTTAATTTCTATTTTGCTCAGCCCCGAATGAATGTTGGGTTTTTTTTTTTTCGACTCGACCACACGTGGATATATGCCTAGGAACGTACAGACACCCGAAATATCCATTTTGACGATTCCCGAGTAAATTACAACGAGTTTTCTCGTGACGTCTGTATGTACGTATGTATGTGCGTATGTGGATATGTATCTCGCATGACTCAAAACCGGTATGTCGTAGAAAGTTTAAATTTGGTACGTGGACTTCGAGTGGGGACTAGTCGCGCATCTTCCCTTTTGGTTGCATTCGAATGTTTCTAAAGGGATCTTTTGCTCCTTTTTGGGGGGAAATCATTGTTAATTTTCATGTAAACTCAAGTGGTGTTATAATTTGTCGGACACTTGGCGATATATCGCCAGTATTTTGATTGCTAAGTTGTGTCGCCATCTTGGCGACAAAGTTGGCGATTTTTTTTTTTAAATCTGATTTCAATTTGGCCAATGTTGTGTTATTTAGAGAGTAAACTATTGAATCACATTAAAATTGCCAATAATGGGGAAATGACATTAAATTGGAGTAAAAGGAAGTCATGTGATGCACACATCAGCTCGTTTCTCTTGTACTATTGTTTATATTATTCACTACATTTGATTTCAAAAGATTATGGCCTTCAGAGTTCCAATGCGGCGCTTTTCCCAGCAGGATTATAGTATCAGTTCGCGGCTTTTTATTTTACGGAATAAGTTAGTGATATTTTGCAATAGGTTGGAGGGAAAGCATGAAGTACAACGGATCCGAATGGCCGGGTGCAGAAAAGTCGTGCACCCATACCCACTAGCTTAAAATCTTAGTACGATCAGACAATGTCTTTTGCATACGACGGCATGTCGAAAATTCGTGATTTTGGCACAAAAAAAAACTTTTTGCTGATTATTTTTGGAAAATATAAAGCTCAAAGGGCCAAAAGGGCTAGGGGCTAATTAGTTAGGCAATTGTACCATTTAGAAAGTCATAAAATAGACTGATTGGACCACATTTTTGACTCTGACAATCGACACGAAATACTGCACCTCGTGGATCACAAGGTTTGTTAAATATACTTTCGACTTTTAAACGGAGTCACTACTAGAGAAATCTTGAGACACGGTGATAATGGGGGCATTATTTTTTTTGGGGGGGGGGAGCATTTGTGTTTCTTATAGGACACACAGTAATTGTGTATCAATAGTACGACATCAGAACAATCTTTTAAAATGGAATAAGAGCGAAAAAGAAAAATGCACTTCTGAAAAGCGTTAAATTTCTATCCGATCGTCGGAAGCAAAGTATCTAGTCCGATAAGTCTAATATTGCATATTTTTCAAGGCCAGCTTTTATCGTCCATTGAGTTGTAAATATTTTTTTTAAAGCAAAAAGTCACCATTCTCCGCAATTTCTAGATATTTCCAGCTTAAGCACTATTAATACTAAAAGTACATTAATACTTAAATTAAGTTGCGTTTTATTAATGACACTTTGTTCTTGTTAAAAAGCCCTACTTTAACAATACCTGTATCGTACTTACTTTTAAGCTGGCGTATTCCCGAATTTAGAGATGTTGTAATACTTCATTCTCACATTTAATGCCTGGAAACACAACTGGTTGCCCAGAGTTTTACTTGCGTGAGAACGCCGTACCTGCGATTTGCATTTTATAAGGATATTTGTCAAGGAAATGTCTTGAAACGCGATGGAATTCCAGTCGGAATAGAACATGTGTAGCAAGATTGTTAAACCTACATTACGCTCTGCTCAATGGCGCCAAAATGATAATGTATGGAACACAAACTTAATTCCGATAACAACATGTGTTCAGCTTAATTTATGCATGGAATTTCAGCTTTGAAACATGTACGATGGTAATAGAATTACGCAACGGGTTTTGAGACGTCTTAGCAAGGAGTTCTAATTACATTCATTACACCTCTTGGAAATTCAGAGTCATCTGCAGTATGGATAATTTTAAGGCAATTTTAGCAATTATACGTGGCTAATTATGAATTTCTTTTAGAGTAAACCTAAGGAACTTTAAAATGAATATAAATAATTTATTTTCTTACCAAAATAAACGGATTGCAAAATGGTAAAAAAAAAAAAAAAAACAGCTACCAGAAGTTTCGTATTTTTTGCTGCAAAGAGATATATAAACATAAAAAATACATATTTTTTGGATACCAATTATATGTTTTCTTGGATTTGTTAAAATTGTACGTTATCTTACCTCCCAGTTTTTTTACATTGGCATTTTATGCATTAATACACCAATATGTATATTGACCAACTACATACACAACAAGAGTTTCTGGCAAAGGAACTACAAGATTTTGAAAAATCAATTCAAATTAACGATATGAGTTGGGTCAAAGATGTTCCTTTGCAATTAATGCAAAGGAATTAGCAGCCAGTACCAATCTGCAATTTCTTAAAGACCGGAAAAATCTTAAACTGCCGCCTTTATCCATCTTTTTCAAGTTTTTATATCAATTAAGTTTCAGCGAAACCACATAAATAGTAAGTAATTTGCCCTCCCCCCCCCTCCGACAGAAGTTACCGCCCGGTGCAAGGGCCCCGACTTACTCTCCCCTTTAATCCATCATGTTTTTCCAATACTGGATGGAAAGGAAGCATTGGATGCTAGTTTCGGCAAACAAGTGTGTTGGAAGGCCGGGGCCTATTTCTTAGCCTCTCACGAATCCCTAAACGACTTCCATGAGTGCATGTAATAAATCAGACATTCCAGTTGTCACATCCAGAGACTGCAGTTCCGTTCTTGAACTCCTCAGTTTGGATTAACAGAGGTGCCCACACCCCTAAGAGCAAGGGAGCACCGCTCTTTATATGTCGCTAAGATCTCACCACAAAAACAAGAGCCCCCCCCCCCCCCCCCAAATGTAAATATTACCCCTCAAACCTCCCTAAAAAATTCAATGGAAATATCTGCGCCATGACCCAACCCCAGAATGGGCACCCCTATGATTAGTGAGCTGGGGGCAGATGCGCTGGCGGAAGGGCGGTAACATACTGCTACAGACTCCATGAGTCTTTTTTTCTGGACATAAAATAATGTTTTTTATAAGAAAATTCTGGATGTGGATCATCTCAGGCATTGGAAAATCACTTGAGAGGCAAAAAACATACGAGACATGCTGGTGATGACCTAGCAAGACATTGATTAGCGTTTGGATATGTGCACAACCACAAACGAGTCACACATTAAAACCTTCTAAATATTGAAATCTTGATAAATGAACCTTTACGTACACATACATTACATTAACCTAAACTTTATGATTGTATTAAAGAAAGTTGCTTCAAAAGCCTGTAGTTCTTTTCTGCGGACGCTCTGTACTTTGACTTAAAACATATCATGACAAGAATATCATCATATGCCGAGATATTATTCACTGTTTACATTCACTTTATTAAAACGATCTTAAAGGTATCGGCTTATCACAGTGACACATTTCATTAAACCAAAACTTCCCAATCCTATCAACTTTTTCATCTGATCGAAAATTACCCGTACGGAAAAAAAAGTGCCAAGTAGTTTATCTCAGGGGAATCATGAACACCGCGGGGTATTTATCCACTTCTTGTCTGGTTCTTCGACAAGAATAAATATCTGGTATCCAAGGTTACGTCAGGTGCATTTGTACTTACTATCAATAACACAGATCCTCTGGCAATTTCCGCTTTGCTTGGCTAATTTTGAAGGATGCTGGTCTTGACGATAAATCTTTGTTTTTGTCATACTCCGTGATTTCCAATTCGTCATACAGAACTTAGTACGAATTGGAAACTTAAGTAAATAATAACAAGTTAAAGAATGCAGTAAGTTTTTTTTTTTTTGATATGATCAGTATTACGCTAGAATGTTGCAAGGTATATTATTGCAGAACCTTGCACTAAATTCATACAAATTAGTGCGCGCTTATCACTATGAACCTGTAACTGGAGATTTCAACTGCGCGTTTTGCGAGTATACAATGTATACTCGTAAAACAAGAAAACTATACGTGTTAGTTTCTTCTACTTAAGTTAAATTTTTAAGATTATTTGTTGCCTTACACAATAATGTATAGATGAAAATTATTCCAAGAGTTAACAATGAAAAAGAATTCTATTGTATGTCTTGATGCTTTTTGAATAACTTTAGAGTTAAAAAAAAGTTCCAGTGGACTCTATATGAACGCTCCCTAATGTGAACACCCCGATATTCTAAACACATTTTTCTAGTCCCGGCGAAATTCCATAGACTTAACATTGGCTGGTCACTTTACTCTGAACACCTCAGTATTACGAACAGGGGAAGAAAAATGTTATTTTTATTCCCCTGTTTATGTAAATGAATTCCCCTGTTTATTCCTTGTAAATTTTTATTGAGAAAATCGATTCATCTCTCTTGATTTAGAAATTTGATGATATTCATCAAGAGAGGACGATGACAGTTATCACAATTATTGTTATAATAAAGATGCTAGTGTGAAAACAAACACCTGGTTTTAGTTTTACTCTCAACATTGCATTAATTTACCAACGGTTTTCTAACGAATTTCAGAAATATTTCCTTATTTTCCTTTATTATGCAAAAATTTTTTCTTTCATAGAACTAAGGAAAATTGAAATGAAATATCATCTTCTTGGAAATTCTGTTTAGACAAGAGCTTGAAAACGAAACAATCTGAAGAAAAACATTTTTTTTTACAAAACTTAAAAGTTTATAAGTAAAATCATTAGGGGAGACTGGGGAGACTTGATCCCTGGGGATACATGATCCCATAGCCAAAAATGTACTAAAATCATTTAATAGAGATTTGAAACCTGAGAATTATGTTAAAGTTATGCTCGTACATGAAATCTGGCAACACTTTGTTTTTTTTTTCTGCCATTTTGTTTTGGCTCAAGAAATGATTGTCTGAATGTGTCAAGGGAAACTTTTTTTTAGGAAAGCATTCTGAAGTTTACATTATCCAATATATACGACTCAAAAAAATACTAAAGTGTAATGTTACAGTTTAGACAGTCTTTTTTAAATCTCCAAGTCGGTCACAAAACTTGGCGACCAAAAGGCTGGCGATACATCACCAAGTTTCCGCCAAATTATAACACCACTTGAGTTTACATCGAAATTAACAATTTCCCCCCAAAAAGGGCAAAAGACCCCTTTAGAAACACCCGAATGCAACCAAAAAGGGAGGTGCACAACTAGACCCAACTAAGAGTCTACGTACCAAATTTCAACTTTCTAGGACTTACCGTTCTTGAGTTGTGACATACATACGCACATACGCACATACATACATATTTACATACAGACGTCACGAGAAAATTCGTTGTAATTAACTCGGGAATCATCATTACGGATATTTCGCGTATCTATACGTTCTTAGACACTTATCCACGTGTTGTCGAGTCGAAAAAAAAAAAAAAAAAAACTCAGTATTCATTCGGGTGTGAGTAAAATGGAAATCAAGGTCAATTTTTAAGTGAAATTTTTTTCGCGAATACAATACTTCCTTTTTTGTAAAAGGAAGTAAAAAACGATAATTTGCAGTCGAGAAAAAAAAATGGAAACTAAAGTGGGGATCAAGTATCCACAGTCTCCCCTAACTACATAAAAACAATGTTTATAATGTGCAATATTTCAAAATTCATGTCGTTAAAAATTAATTGCTGAACTATTGAAAAGGTAGTACATGTCACAAATAAAAAACATTCCAGATGAGTTTCAGCGTAAACAATTCAAGTTATTATTGATAACATGCATGATTAATTTTCCACATTTTGTTTTCTCTTTATCTTTAAAAATTATTTTTGGATAATGTATCATAGATGAAAGCAAAGCTTTTCCCAAACCATACATTTAACAGACTGCTACTCCTTATGTTTCAAACAAACTTTATTATTAATAGAGCAGATCGGCTTACTTTTAGTGGTTCGGCTTCATGCTTTTTTCTTTACCAAATGGCTCCGGACAATCAGGGATAAATCCACGTACATGTGTTATAATATAATGTGTTATACTATATCATAAAAACTTTTTTCATAAAGTCTTACGATGTGTTTCTTGTCAGATTAGAAGATAGTTATAATTCATATAAGGACGATATAGATAATGATTCCTAATAAATAATGGGATATTAATGATGCATTTCCGAAGAAGGCTTCTCAGAACACGTTGAATAATATTTCCATCTTTTGTGTTTCGATACTGAAGAGATTGGACTCGATGGTTTCAAAAGTGAGTGTTTGTTGACGGAATATTTAATTATTAATAAGAAATATGTCGTTTTTTGTAAAAGCGGAGTATCTGCATATTCTTGGAATGCGTATTTGTTTGTTAAATGGTATCACATTTTGTTATATCTTTTCACTTTTGGAAAGGTAAATAACGAATACTAGCTGAACACTTGTAATTTCTTTTCATAAGTAAAAATTTGCAAAGAGCTTTGTATAATAAGCAGGGGCAGATCCAGAAACTTTTCAAGGTGGGGGCGGTTGTTTTTTTTTATTGTTATTTATTTATTTTTTATACACCTCTTACTGTAAGAGTAGGGTCTGGTGGGGTAAAGTGGTAATAAAATCGTAGGTTTTCAACTTAGGTGGATAATAAATACAACAAATTCTTTAAACACTTCAACTTTTTTTGTTGTTATTTTACATTGCATTATTAAAGAACACGGTACATTGCATTTAAGGAAGAAAAACATTGATTTTAGTAGTTTTATAGCACTTTCTTTTCCCTATGTTTTTATGACCACTTTACCCCATGGGGTGGGGGAAAGTGGTCATAGCATGGGGTAAAGTGGTCATAGTTAAAAATAGATGCAAAACCGTTATAAATAACCCTAAAACTTGGATATTTCGGTTGTTTTTATAGTTACAAGTATATTCATGAATATATGAGTGTATACACGAATACATTCGTATCGTGTTGTGCACGAGTAAACACGATCCTATATGAGTAGATACATGTATACTTCAGATACATGCATGCACGTGCCCACTCAAGTATATACGTGTATATACGAGTATATAAGCATATATATATATGTGATTACCTACAGGAGTGTATACGTGTAGTACATACGTGACACGTGTATATACGTGTCACGTTTATACGCGTATCACGTGTATACCAGTATATACGCGTATAAACGAACATCATATGCGCGTATGCAGTTGTATCTCGAGAAAATACGTGTATACTTGAGTACATATGTGTAGAGTAGACGTATATATGCATATATAAGTGTACATACATACATATACGAGTATAAACGAGTTAATTCGTGGATACATCCAGTGCGTCTTTGTATGTGTCTACTCACGTACATATAATATGGAAGCACGAGTATATACGCATGTATACGTGTAAACACGATTATATACCTGTATAGACGTATATAAGTACATTTACGTGCATACACCAGTATATGTATGTATACACGAGAATATATGCTTATATACATGTCGGCCTACTGAGTGAATCTAAGCTTTTGGGCAAAAATCAAAGGAGTGTAAGAGGGGAGGATAAGAAGCAAATAATCATAAGGAAGTTATAATCACTGACGCGCTACATGCACACAAAGCCAGAAACTGACGGATGCAAAGCAGGGCACAAATTTGTTTCACAAAGATGATTTTACGTAACATTTTAGTTTTTAAGAAATATATAGAGTAGTTGTTTAAAGTTACGGCCTGTAGTAGCTCTAATACACGCATCGCAACAAAGGCGCAGCGGTTGATGGAAGTTTTTCAAAAGTCTCGTTTTGCAACAGAGAGTGATCTGTGAATGCGACGCATTATTACATCTGCAATCCGCAAATTTCATCAATCGCTTTAAAACTTTCTTAAGACCTAAAATGTTGTGTAAAATTATCTTTGTGTATTATAAATTTGTGACTTTTTTTTGCATCCATCAGTTTCTGGCTTTGCGTGCATGTAGTGCGTCAGCATTGTGTTTGTGACCATATGTTCCTTATGATTCTTACTTCTTATCCTCCCCTCTAACACCTTTTAATAATGTGCTCAAGGGTTTAAACTCACCCTGTATACTTGTATTTATTATGCTTGTATGTAAGTGTAAGTGTCTACTCGAGTAGGTACGCGTATATTACGTGTATACCTGATTATATAAGTGTTCTTGTGTATACAAATATAAGCGAGCATATACATGTATAGTAAAATATATAGCTGTATGAATAAAAGATACTTGCAGATACCCATATACGTATTTATTGGCGCATTTATTTGAATACGCCTATGTACGTGCCTACACGAGTATTTATGCTTATGTATACGCATATAGTCGGTATATTTAACCCCGTTTACTGTAAAAACAATGCATATTAAGTAAAACTAATATTTAATTTGTATCTGCCTTATACTTAAAGATTAAGTGACATTAGAAGAACAATATTCGTTAAGCCTAATATTATGACCACTTTACCCCATCTGACTTAATTTGTTCTAAAAAATTATCTAAAATAGATTCAGCTAAATGCTAATGAGTAAGAGTTCTTGAGACATATAGGAAGCTTCCTGTGCAGTCAATCTGTTCCTAATTCTAACAAACAAAATTTCCCAAGGAAGTTAAAATAGGTGTTTAGATTTTAAAAGTTTTCATATTCACGCAAAATATTTTTTTTTATCAAATAAAATTTTGCCAGTTGTAAAATTTTGTATTCAAAATGTAGTTTCTAACTGCCCTACTCTAAAATAAAATTTTCACATTCATTCGTATATTTATTTCCAAGCTATAGCCATTTATTTGACGTATGACCACTTTACCCCATTGACCACTTTCCCCCACCAGACCCTATCTGATTTATACCTTCTGCGCAGGAATGAAAGGATTTCCACACTTAAATTTAAATTAACTAAAATATCGACATTCAGCAGAGGAGATCCTCAAACCTATTTCTTTCCTTTTCCGTTGATAGAGGTATTCTAAAGTTGCATTTTAGAAATGTAATTTCAGAATATTTCCGGAAGGATGTTTCGAAACCTTTTCCCTCTAACATCATCGAAAGTCGTCTAAACTTGCTCTTATTGGAACTTCAGTTTCCAAAAATTACCGAATGAAGGTCACTGAACTCATTTCTGCCAAACTCCTTCACCTAACATCACCAAAGACCGTCTAAAGCTAACTTTTTTAAACTTCAAAGCCAAAAAGTTTCCAGGAAGGAGATTTGAACCGGATATACTTTTCCTTAACGTCATATCAAAGATAACCTACACTTTTGTCAAAAGACCACAATTCAGAAAAAAAGCCCCCATTGCCCCTCCCTTATATCTGTCTTTAAAAATAAGGCATGGTAAGTCATTTACAATGAGATATTTTACATTTCCAATACAAATGTAACAAATTATTTCATAGATGTAACACACCTTTCATATTGCAAAAAAAAAGAGCTGATGTGTGCATCAATGATTTTCTTTTACAACAATTTTATGATAATAGTGCCTTGGAGTAAGCAGGGAAACACTTTAAATAATTTCACCCCTATTTCGTCACGAATCGATACAAAAAAAGGCGTTTTATAGAATAATTTTCCCAATATCGACAATTTTAACGTGATTCAATGAAAAAAATCTCGAAACATGGCCAATAACACCAAATTGGAACCAAATTCGAAAAAAAAAAAAAAAATATTCAACAAATTTGTCGCCGACTTGGCGACTTCAAGCTTGGCGATTCATCGCCAAGTGTTCGCCAAATTATAACATCACTTGAGTTTGCATTGATATTAACATTTATTTTCCCCAAAAAGATGTAAAATACCCCTTTAGGACCATCCGAATTCTACCAAAAGGGAAGAGCCTAGTGGGATCTTCTCAAGTAGATCCCACTAGGAGTCTACATATAAAATTTCAACTTTCTACGACTTACTGTTTTTGAGTTATGCTACATACGTGCGTACATGCATACATACGTACGCACAAACGCACATACAGACGTCACGAGAAAACTCGTGGTAATTTACTCGGGAACGGTCAAAAAGGATATTTCGGGCGTATATGCAAGTGCGGTCGAAAAAACCAAAAAACCTCAACATTAATTCGGGGATATATAAAATGGAAAGTTAGGCAGAAATTTAAGGGATTTTTTTTTCGCGAATACAAATCTTCCATTACTATGAAAAAGAAGTAAGGAGCCACTTGTTATTATTATTTTTTTTGTTTCCAATGGGGCTGTGTAAGAGACCCACTTCAATAGGCGTCTGGGCCATAACCAGACCTAGTGCGCTCCCCAACAATGCATCAGTCTTTCGTGTGTCACCATTAAAGCGCTGATGCATGACACAGTAGTTTTTTTTTTTTTTTTTTTGACGCCCAGTTCCCACCAGATGGAGGGACCTGGGCTCTCTTTTGATGCGAAATTGCACTAGGAATTTTTAATTTTGCCTAGGGAATTCTAAGCCAAACAAATACCCTAGGGATCTTTTACATGCCGCATAATTATACGACATGGGGGCTGATGATTTTCTGCATCTCGAAAGTCCACCGACTGGCCACTTGAACTGGTGTTGTTGTGTGGTGTTGAATTTGTGTAGAAACGTTGTCTACCAAATACTGAAAAGGTTCTCATGACAGGTGACTTAAAACAACAGTTATACTGTTTTTTCTATATATTGGTATAGAAAAAGTACCCTTGATACCAGTGCTGTACTTTGAGGGGGAACGCTGCTTCCCGAAATGTAAGAAAACATGCAAATGTAATGGTTTAAACCGGGTTTATTTGGTTTTAAACATTGTTTGTAAGAAGAAGGATTTTATTTTTTGGAAATTCCGGAATATTTAATGATTTAACTGTTAATGATTGTTTAATATTCACATTTGTACCTAAATACTTGATGAATAATTAAATGTAAAATTAGCAGCGCTTTCTATAGGAGAAATATTGTTTGAAAATATTTCTTCGGATAGAAATCGTTTAAATCAAAAATCAAATTTAAAAAAAACATTGTTAATAAAACGCTTGGTTTAAACCATGGTTTTAAAAAACAACCTTCTATTCAAACCACCTTTTCTTTTAGTGAATACCTCCAAAAGCACCAAGGAGAGTTCCCCCAAATGTTGAATGAACATTATTAAATTTGCAACATTATTATTTTGTTAACCATTCGCTGTCACCCTGCTGTTATTCACAAACATAAGTTTGTCGTCACATTTCATAATTTTGTTCAAAAAGTGCAATATTTTAAAAAACCTATTCTAAGAAATATATAGTGAAGGAACAAATGTCGCGATATAAAATAAATAAAAGTAAGAAATATAAATTAATTGTCACTGAGCCTGGAACTCATTGTAGTGCGCAAATTTCCTTTGCAGTTGAAAATACTCTTTTTGCGCAATACACCTCCTCTACTTACCTAGAAGTCCTTCATCTTCAATAATGCGCTCTTTTTGCGTTCTAGTTTTGGATGAATCATTTTTTTTATTTTAATTTTTTATGTACATGTGTGTGTGTTTATTTGTACTTTTAGTAATTTTTCATTCAGTAACAATTCATTTCCAGTATTAACATCATCTTCATAGATTTTCTTTTGATCAGAATCGGTTTGTTTTTCATTAACTAACCTTTAAGTTCAAAATTTACGATGAGTTTTATTAAATTTGATCTTTTTTAAATTAATATTATTTGCTTTTGTTTTCTTTTCAAAATTCTTTACAATTATGAAATATCTGAAATTATTTTCCAGTCAATTATGCATTTCTTCTATGCAAAATTTTCAAAGTGCTGTAAAATTGCTAAACATTATCTCGCCAAGCCTTTCGCATAAATAGCGAAACTGGACAGCACACCAATTACGGAGACAACAAAGTATCATTTGTTATACTAACAAGAAAACCTCTTTCTCAAACCTTAGTACTGTTGAGGCAAATGTTTAAAAAAAAAAAAAAAATACATCATAAAATATTGCTGCAATTGATGGTTAGAATAAATTTTTTAATTTCACAAACACATTTTGTATTTACACATGCAAATAACTTTTGCAAATGGGCAAGTGAGTGATCAAGGAAATGGAAAAACATAAAAACGTAGTGCACACAAACGCAGGAAAATGCGATTCATCATACTATTCAGTGATGAAAACATCATTTTGTTATCTATTCGCTATATTCTATAAGTTCGTACTTTTGAAGACAAATCTGTACACCACTAGATTGATTTTGGTACTGTCTCATCAAAAGAGAAATTAACCAAAAAAAAAAACAGCAGATATCAATAAGTTAAATTGAAATTTCTTTCATTACAAACTTTGTTTTATTTTCAGCCAATACCGAAAATGCCTGTATTTTATCTCCGTCAATACCAGTAATTACGAGATTGCAAAGTAGCTCAAAATACCGGTAGTCGGTACTCCGGTATTGCAATCACTAGATATGGGGTTTCAAGTAACTTTCAGTAAAACATCTTGCACATAATAAGCTCGTTACAGTTCGAATAGTTATTTTAAACACTGGAAAAGATGCTCAACCAAGAAAGCTTAAATTAAACTCAATCAAATCAAATGAAATAAACTATTTATTTTTTTAACGAATAAATTTAAAAAGTAAGCGGGTTTAAAACGTAAATCTAGGAAATGATCTCAAAGTCACCGTGGTTATGTGCGATAGAAAAGCGGATATTATGTTTCTGCACAATGTGTGCATATATATTAGTTACCGCTAAAGTTCTAAACCTTATTTTTATGTACACATTATGAATCAGCTAATATTCATACTAACTGACCAAAGTTGACCCGTACGAAAAAGTTGCATTTAGTCCAGCAAAAGATGATACTGTTGGGGTTTCTGAAGCTGCCTATTGGGTATTGTGTCGATAATCAAGGTAATTTTCAGATTACTTGAATAGTTTGAAAAAATGGAGCAGTTTTTGACAGTTGGATGGATCACCCTATTTATGTACGTTAGCGGTAAAATATAGTGGTTTTCTTCAGTGTTGCTGCGAAGAGGGTTAAAACACCCCACAGAGGCATTGGTGTTAACATAAATGCCTGCATAACCAAACTAATACAGTAGTTTATACATATGAAAGAGCTGTTTTGATCCAAAAACCCTTTAGAAGGTAATTTCGATCAAAAAAACCTCCTCCAAAACGTATTTTTGATCACAAAATCGCCCCCAAATGGTATTTTTGAACAAAAACTCCCTCAACAAGGTATTTCTGGCTGCGCTAGTCGTTTTCTTCAACATTTTAATTTTTAGCCGTAACTAAACATTATTTAGTATTTTTTCTTTCTTTTTTTTAATCAGAAAAAGTGTTCACGGCTCCCATTTTTAAAAAAGTTTTATTTTATGGAAAAAGAAAATGATTATTCAATTTCGAAAGTAATTTTAAGATCTTTAGAACAGCCTGTTATTTGCTCTCGCCCACTTCCCACTAAAAAACTCTTTAGTTTTGTCGTTAAGACGAGAAAATAAACTATTTTTAACGTGAACGAAAATGTTGTAAGTTTTTAAAAAAGCGTTAATGGAAATAAAAATCTCTAATGGATATTTTGGGCCTATTAGTTGCTGAGACTTTTATTTAACTTGAAATTTCGATACTCTTTTCATCACAGTAAAATAGCTTTTTCTTTTCTCTTCTGTTCTTTTTTTTTTTTTGCTTATCATACTCTTCCAGTCCTATTTTTTTTTTTCTTTTTCTGATTTTTTTTTTTAAAGCGTTAAAAGTTTGCATTGTTCTTATTTCAGTTCAAGTGCTACATCCATTCTTAAAAAATCTCCCCAGATACCGAATGTGTCTTTTATTGGCGTAAGAACACAACATGACAACTCTTTTACAAAGAGTTGTCATGTTGTGTGTGTCAAACATTGTTGATGACATGTGTCATCAACATTCACATGCCACAGTTTTTGACGAAAGACCGAATGTTTCTGGTGGATACCGGTGAACCACGACATTTTCCAATTTCAGCCAATATATGAAGGGCTACGGGGAAAACCGATCAAAGTTCATTTTTCTAAAAAACTCTGGTCAACCTATGGGAACACGTAGATTATTACAGACAGTATTCAAGAGAAATATTATTCAGGCAAGAATCATCATAGTGAGTGAGTTTTAACAGGGAAGAATGAGGCTAACTTGGAAACGATTCGAGATTTCAAGCTCAAAAACGTAATGAGGGAAATTTGGGCAATGTGGACTATGATCATTCTTCCCCGTGTCCCTTCATATGTATTATGAAAATCCGAAATCTGATAAACGTCGACCTTAACCAGTGAATATCATTAATAACATACTAAAGATTTTAGCGAAAAGGTGAATATTTCCAGTGAATCGCGGGGTGAACCTCGGCATTCTCCAATTTTGGTTAATATATGCTACAGTGAAAGTCTGAAATCTGATTCAAATCAACTTTAACCAATGAATATAAATATTTACATACCAAAGAAATCTGTGAAAGGACGAATATTTTCGGTTAATTGCAGCTGAAATCCGATAGTCGCCATTTTTTCAGTCTTTCACGGTAGCATATGATATATGCTATCGTAAAAAACCAAAATTGGAGAATATCGACTTTCAGCTGCTAATATCGGCAACTACCAGATTTCGGACTTGTAATCAAAATAAACAAAAAAAGTCAGCTTAGTGTTAAGAATTCCAAAAAAATTCTATTCGCAATCCAGATTTGATAGTAGGGGGCCATTCATTAATTACATAAGGGTCCCGAGTGGGAGGGGGTTGGAAAAATCTTTACATACCCTTACTTGGGGGAGGGAAGGGACAGACCCATTCTTACGTAATGTTTTCGAAGTCAATATTTTATATTAGAAATCGCGCGGTCAAGTGGTTAGGCAGGGATCGTATTTAATTTGCTTCTAGAAGGTAGAAACGTATTAGGATGAGCTGTTTTTTACTTGTTTTTCAAAGAAGGAATAGTGCAAAATATAACAAAAGGAATCGCACTGTGTATGGCATGTCTTATTTTTAATTCGTCTCGCATCAGATACAAAAAAATTGTCGGAAAAACTTTCAGCCTAGATTTATTTTAGTAAATATTTCTTTGCACAAAATTTTTTTTAAAAAATTTAATAATAGTGAATTTAATAACTATTCCAGTGATGTAAGATTCGTCATTTTTTGTTTTGGAAAACGAAATGGAATCTCACATAAGATAGGCGGAAGAGGTTTGCAAAATCTTACTTACCCTTACATGGGGGGAGGAGGGTCAAAACTTGCCAAAAGCATCCTAACGTAATTAATGAATGACCCCTTACATCACACATTGACAACCCAAAACTCCTCGTTTAAGTTCTCTTTTGACTACTGTCTACTTTCACTTAGCTTCCCCATTCATTTCTCAATGCCACTTGGCTTGGGCTTTTTACGATTGCCTTTTACGCCTGTATTATGACTGCAACTTATCCCCACCGACCAACTGAAAAACTATTTTCTTAAAAAAAGTAAAGAGTAAAAAAAAAAAACTTTTTAGATTGGCGGGGGGGGGGGGGGGGGGTCGCTTCAGCCAATTTTCGAATTTTGTCAAAAATAGGCGTATCTCTTTTTGGTCGAGAAACCTTTAATTATCTAGTTTTCTATCTAGCACTGAAAATGCGAGAATGGTGTTGTTTCCTTCAGTCAAAAGTTTTACTTTTAGTCACTAAAGTTGATTGAATGAGCAAATAAAAAATAAATAAATAAATAAATAAATAAATAACATGGGCCCAGAGTATTCTTTTATCTTCTCAACATTTAATTTTTAATTTTTTAAAATTTCCGATTTTACAAACAAGGCGTTGTCTTTATGACGTATCCAGTGATGTAATCACTCTAAGTCCCCTATATATACGAGCCGGCGCATCACCTTAAGATCAGCCATTTTGGATCGAAGCGCGTGTTTGAGTGGTTGTCTTTTCTGGCAAGTTATCACGTTTGGTGATTGTTCACTGCAAACGATTATTAGCTGCATGTGAATTGTGTATTAAATATGATATTATTTACGGCAAATTTGGCGAAATACGAAACTTTGTTGTTGTAACCCTAGCTCCGCAACAATGAAAATCCGATCCAAAATGGCTAAACTTAAGCTGATGCGTCGGCCTATCTATATAGCAGCTCTAACTCACTCCACTGGCGCGCTGAATGTTGACGCTTGCTGTCTACCGCGTTTCCAGGTTATGATAATTCAGAAGCGAAATAAATAGTGCGCTCAACGCTTGCTATCAACCATATCGTTGCCACTACGTATGAGTAATGAAGCGAATTAAATATTGCGCTTTGCGCTAATGGCATTTCATCATTTGTGATGTCATGTGCAGAAGCGTAAAAACTGAAGTTGGACTTGCTCAAAGATTAAAATAAGTGTTAAAAAATACTAAACTGTGCCAAATTATTTAAAAAAAAGGTTAAATCCTATGTTTTTAAGCATGCTCTTTCAGAAAAAAATATACTTTAAAAATTTAAGAAACGACCCTATTGATTTTCTGAGGTTGAATTGCTTTTATGTTTTTTCTTGCCTTTTTTTAAATGAAATATTTTATACCCGGCACTGATGTAAAAATGTTTTCGTTACTTTATAATAAAATGAAAATGGCTTAATGATGCGTTGAATACTGTGCAATTATGCTCGAATTTCGCAAGCAAATGGGTAAGACATTTGAACTCTATTTCAGATTTGTTCCTTCATTTGTTCCCATGAAGTTTCGAATAAGTTCTTTGTTGTTTAAGTGACCATCTGTTCCTCTGTCTGTTTGTTTAGCTGTTTAAGAGAAAGGAATGCTTATCTATTTTTTTCGGCAGCTGTTAAATGCTGTAGTTAAAAGTGGTCATCAAAGCACTTCTCCCAAACCTATTTAAAATAAATAAATACATGCGAATAAAGAATCTAGTTATTCTAATGCAAACTCTCAGTTCAGTATTGCAGTGATATAATTGGCTATAGGAGAACGATCCATATCTTTAGACCTTTGTCAAAGCGAGCTGAAATAATTGCGTTTGCGCAAGGATAACTTGTCGCAGAATTGGATATACATATGCAGTCAATGCCGTTTCCATATTAAGCATTTCGACTGATGCTGTTGAACTAGAGGATAATAATGTTGACACAGTTACTGGTTGATGTGCCACGTTAATTGTTGGGTAATAATTAGTCAAAACACTCTGGTGACAAATCATATATGACCTATTAAGTATTGTATTTATAAAGATTTAAGTGCAAGTAAGGGCATCATGATAAGCAAGTTATCGTGAAAATTCGGCAACAAGTGCTGCAACGCAAAAAACACAATTTTGCATATTTACATTATACCTATTTATGTAATGGGAATACAAGATTTTACATGACAGAAAAACAATCTCCGCCAAAATGAGACTTAAAATTTTCGAAAGAAGAGTCTCTCTCTCTCTCTCTTCTTTCTGAAAAACCTTCTTTTGTTTTGATTATTCCTTTCATCTGGGGATTTTTGAATGCATTGAGTAAAACTTTGCTGTCTAATTCACTGTGTTTTAAAACGCTCGAACGTAATAGATAAAGAGACCATGAGTGCTAGACCTACGTCATAGTATAAAGGCACACAATTTTTCTGCACGAGCACATCACAGCAAGTAAGAAAGGTTCGCTATTATTTAAACTGAGCCGCGCTGGCTTTGGCAGAAAACAGGTAGGAAAGTTGCGTCAAAACATGAGTCATTCCAAGTCAAGAGAACCTCGTAGTCAACAAACGACCATCTCTGATTTGAACGAGTTTCTATAAAAGAGCACAGGCATGTCTTTGAAACTCACCTATACAACATTTCAGCTTCCAAGACCCAAATATTGAGGATCTAGGATCGATAAAAAAGGAGGCTCCAAAATGGCGGATCAGTTTTGTGATACGAATTTCCACGTTTATCACGGTTTCCCTATTGGATGCCATTTTGGAGCCCAATTTTTTTTCTTTTTTAGGTATCCTATATACTCATAATTTGCGTTTTAGAAGTTGAAAATTTGCATAAATTAGTTTTAAAGGGAGGTCTGCACCTCTACAGAACGTCCTCCAAATCAGAGGCGGTTGGATGTAGGGCCCCTATATATACGAGCCGACGCATCGGCTTAAGATCAGCCATTTTGGATAGGAGCGCGTGTTTGAGTGGTTGTATTTTCTGGCAAGTTATCGTGTTTAGTGATTTTTCACTGCAAGCGATTATTAGTGATACGTGGATTGTTTATTAAATAAGTTATTATTTTCGGTAAATTTTGCGAAACCCGAAACTTTTCTGTGGTAACCCTAGCAGTGCAACAATGAAAAATCCGATCCCAAATGGCTAATTTTAAGCTGATGCGTCGGCCTATCTATATAGCGGCTCTAGTTGGATGGGGACCATCATCAGGTCACGTGACATGGAATGAATTCATGATGTTATGCTTTTTGCTGTAATTTTACGCACCTTTGCTACCTGCTTCCTGCCAAAGCCAGCTCCGCTTAAATAATAGCAAACCTTTCTTACCTGCTGTGATGTCCTTAAGCAGGAAAAGTTTGGGCCTTTTATGATGTAGGTCTGGCACTCATGGGCACTTGGACTATAAATATTACATTACCTCACAAATTTTAGAACTAGTTCTAGGTAGAGAATCCATGAAAATAGGAAAAATCCGCAAGTGTCCCGCTAAACAAAAAAAAAAAAGGTACCTCTGTTCTAGACTTTTTCAAGCTATTTCAAAATAAGATACAGGCAAATAATGTCCAACCACGGATTGCATGGAATTTTCAAATGTCCAGATAAGACGAATCTATGTGAATAAGGGGGAAAAGTAAAAATTTGTTGCGCGTATATATTCCGCTCATTTGAATGAGACTGCTTCTGCAAAAGCTGACATCGATAAAAAATAATAGATTCGTCCATTTCCGGCTGTAAAACGAATGTTTGTCTTTCCATACAATCCGTGGTCAGACAGTAGCAAGTATAAAATTATTTTTTTGACAAAGCGTATTGCAAACTATTGAATTAATATTTTAAAATATTAGAAAGTAAATCATCTACGCATTCCCGTTGGAAAATAAGCACGATTTACTATTATTCTATGGCTTACATGGCATGATAAATAATGAACCTCGAAAAGTTCTTTTGCAAGTGAGCGCTATACTGGAATATTATTCCAGCCTTAAGGAAATTTACGCGAACATCAATTTCGATCACGAAGCTAAGCAACCGAAATCGTTTCTTCAGTTAGGGTGTTATTTAGGATCACAAGAGTTTAGTTACACGCTGAAAATTTATATTATTTCTATTTCCTGAAACTGTATCTAAAAGAGACCAAGCGAATGACTATTTCTTAAAGGATCGTAAAGAATGTTTTACTCTCAATTCTGATTTCAGGTGTTTTTCCCTCACACAGCTGAAGTGGAATCCGTTTATACGTTTAAAATTAAGGCCTATTCTTTTCAAAATAGAATGCATTCATTACTTTCATTTTGTTTTTGCCGTTAAAATAATTTGAGAATTTCGTATGTTTGAACATGTTCTTAAAAGTTATGGACTTTTTGAATTTTTCCATGTTTATTTTATAACTGAAATTATGTATTTATATTTGTGTTTCTCCGACCTTTCTCAGTAGTTATGCAAAAACTCTATTATTGACGTTTTTCTTTCATTGTATTTAGTCAAATACACTCAAACCTGTTTTTGTGCGATATATAAAAATTTCAATCATATTGGGACTCAATTGACGAAATTATATATAAATCCAGTGTGAGCTAGTATCTTCAAGTGACGACAGGGGCACCCCGATAAGAAACACCCGTGACCTCCCAAAAACTTCCTTGTTTGGGAAATTTTGTCTGATTATTCGGCAAAATTATCATCACTTGGTTTGTTTTGATTTCTTTTAAAGAAGCGTTTCCTAGTTATATTTCATAAGTTTTTGGGTTATTTTCTACGTGAGACTTTTTTTATGCAGTTCCTATCCGCCGCAAGTGAGGAGAGTCATCTTGAATGGGAACGCGTGGTTGTTTCTTCTGGCAAGATTTCGTCTTTTAGCGAGATTTCATTTCGAGCTATTTGTTGAATGAAATATTAATTTAGCAAAGTTTGTTAACGTCCTGAAACTGTATTCTTTTAACCCTAGCGACTTGCTCACTTGTGACGTCAGCAGCGAAAATGAAAACCACGTCTGAACGTCTTTTAAAATTATTTTTAAGAGCAAAAATAATTTACGACAAAAAGTAACACACCCCATGCTTTCGACTACGCTCTTTCAGAAAACAATATTTCTGAAAAATTAGAAGCAATCCAAATGAAACAGTGTAACAAATTGCAAATGAATATAGGTGGGCCATTGCACAATTAAAAAATAGATTTTGTAAAAAATAAATAAATAAATTAATTAATTAATTAATTAACTAATAAAGATATCATTTACTTGTTTTGGAGTTACAAGAAACTCGTATTTCAGATTGAGGAAAACTAGCAAAGCAAATTAATACAAAAAATAATAAGGGACAAAAAAAAAAAAAAATGCTACCCGTACATTTATCGACTGCTGTGCTATACAACTATTTCTTATTTATTCGCAACTCCAGGGCTCGAATACACTACCTTGCGGGGATTAACAATGCTACCGAAAAAGGTAAAACATTTTGTTCCACGTGTTTTCTTTGGGATCAATTACAGGATTCAGACAGTTTGCGAAGTAATCTAAATTCAGAGTTGGAAAAGAAAGCTTCTCACAAACACGATGAAAAATTACTGTCATTCATTAAGCTTCAAAGTAAGTTATAAATTACAACATTTGTTTGTTTTACCTTTTTCATCCTCCATTAGACAGTGGCTGCAGCGCCCCCTATAGCTTATTGTTGCGAATTTATTGTCAGCTGAAATGCCTTTTGCTGGGATTTAATTTAATTATTTGTCAGCGCTATTTATTGTCTTGATTTTTTTTTTGCTTTCGAACGGCAACATTTAAAAACGAGCTGATGTGTGCATCACATGACTTCCTTTTACTCCAATTTAATGTCATTTCCCCATTATTCGCTATTTTAATGTGATTCAATATTTATTCTCTAAATATCACCAACAATGGCCAAATTGAAACCAAAAAAAAAAAAAACTCCGCCAAATTTGTCGCCAAGTTGGCGACAAAACTTGGCGACCAAAAGACTGGCGATATATCGCCAAGTGTCCGACAAATTATAACGCCACTTGAGTTTACATCGAAATTAACAATGATTTCCCCCCAAAAAGGTGCAAAAGACCCCCTTAGGAACATCCGAAAGCAACCAAAAGGGGAGGTGCACAACTAGACCCCACTACGAGTCTATGTACCAAATTTCAACTTTCTAGGACATACCATTTTTGAGTTATGCGAGATACATACGCACATACATACAGACGTCACGAGAAAAGTCGTTGTAATTACCTCGGTGATGGTCAAAATGGATATTTCGCGTGTCTATACATTCTTAGGCACTTTTCCGCATGTGGTCGAATCGAAAAAAAAAACTCAACATTCATTTGGGGGTGAGCAAAATGGAAATTAAGGGCGATTTTTGAGTGAAAATTTTTTCACGAATACAATACTTCCTTTTTTGTAAAAGGAAGTAAAAAAACGCATTTGGAATGTTTTGATCGAATGTGAGAGTTTGTTTCAGCTCCCGCTGTCGACTCAGAATGTTACTTTATATTATATCAACTAATAAATGTAATTGCGAGTTTTTATTTTATATAAAACTTTACAAAAATGATTCATTTGTTCAAGAAAACATTATGCTGACAAACAAGGCTAAGCAAAAACGGTACTTTTTTCTTGTATTTTTCTTTGTTTGATCTGAGAAAAGATTTCATGTAGACCCAGATCCCGACAACTTTCATTGAAAATTTAAGACTTATTATAGTCCATTTTTTTAGCTGGATAGAAATGTTGCTCGAATGGATGCGAAATTCAGCTCCAAAGGTGACACCCAAATTCTGAATTTTCTCTGCATTCTTACCGGGGAAGGCAATCTCTTCTGCTTCAATCTGATTGACTTTAAACAATTCTCTAGACTTTCTCCGGAAATTTACGCAATGCGTCAAGAACCATTCAATTTCCTTTTCTGTCGGCCATACTAGTGCTTCTTTTCGGTTCAAAGAGATAGAGAAAAAAAAAAAAAGAGGCGAGTTATATCAATTGTTAGAGCAAAATACGTCTGGAAATCAATAGCACGAAAACGATATGCTCTTCGTTCCAATTGATTTGACGCAGGAAGGAAATTTAAAGTCAGGTTGTCACATTAATTTTAGTTTTATCCGTTTCGGAACTTGATGGGACTTCATTAGTGTTGAAGCGAGGAAGATTCAAGTAAACGTATGAAGCCGTTTGTGGATTTAGGGAACCGTAAAGTTAGATAAGGAAGTGAAATATATCCATATTATTTTAATAGTTTGCTGTTTGTTCAAATATTGTATCTCATTGTTAGCTGTGTATTAGCGTATATTTGCTGAATCTACGGCTGATCGCGAAAGCTACCCGTTTTTTACAACTGTCTTCTGATTTTCTTCCGCTTAAAAAAAAATTAACTAAAATTATTTTGGAAACTGCTCCAAACCTTCAAGAGACCGAGGAAGGCGAAAAAAGTGGGAAACATTTGCAAAAACTACTCTGAATTAGAGGATTTTTCTCTTTCAACTATTTTTTTAAAGTTTTCGTCATGAAATATATGTAATATTTTTGCATCTAATTTTTTGAAATTAGAGGTCCCCCCCATTTTTGATTAATATTAAGTTTTACTGAGTAAATACAATGTGTAAAAGGAAGAGTAATACAATGTGTGACAGAAAGGCTTTTATCGGTTGTCTTTACATCCAAAAACTCACTTTTTTGCATTGAAGAAGGGGTTCCCTGAAACTGCGAAACAAGTGTATGCAGTAATCTAATAATTTGAGCGTAAGACGTTGTTGACTTAATTTTAATGAGGGTGTTTCCTTCAGTAAAAAATACTACTTTAAGTCATTGAAATTGATCGAATAAGCCAAAATAATAATAATAATAACAACAACAATAATAATAATAATAATATGGAGCCAAGAAAACCTCTCCCAACAGTTATTTTTTATTTATTTTTTTAAAAGTCTGATTTTGGAACTAAGGCGTGGTCCTTCTGGTGTCACAAGTGGTGTACTTTGCCCCGCTAAATATTTACGCTTTGCTGTCAACCGCCTTGCTAGGACATGATATTTTGCGCTGTGCGCTAATGGCATTTCCTCGCTTGTGATGTCATTTGCATAAATGTAAAAAATAAATTCCAATCTGCGGAGTGATTGAAAATAATTTTTAAAAAATATTAAATTTAGTCAAGTTATTTAAAAAATGGTTAAATCCTATGCTTTTAAGCATGCTCTTTCAGAAAAAATAAAACACTTTTAAAATTTCGGAAATAACCCAATTCTCTGCACAATGGTGTTTTTTTTTTAATACAATGTGTGTTTATTTTCATTAAAAACTTAATTTGGGCTGGAGGGGGATCGATTGAAGGGGAACGAACAAGAGTCAGTTGCCTCCAAACGCTTGGAGGGTTACATCGTGCGAGAGAGCAGTGCGTGTGTTTAGTGATCTCGTCGGAGTGAAAATGGAGCGTACCATCGAGCAACGTGTTAACATTAAATTTTGTGTCAAACTCAAGAAAACGCCTACGGAAACTCTTCAAATGATCAACGAGGTTTACTGTGAGGAAACTTTATCCAGAACTCAAGTCTTCTAGTGGCATAAGAATTGCCGAGAGGGCCGCGATGACGTCCACGACGAACAGCGCGCCGGACGTCCATCAACCAGTGACACGGACCCAAGTGTGCAAAAGGTGCGTGATGTGCTGAACACTTACCGTCGTCTGAGCATCCGAGCAATTGCAGAAGAGGTCGGGATCGATAAGATGACGGTTCACGACATTGTTAAGAACGATCTGGGCATGAGGATGAGGAAGATTTGTGCAAAGCTGGTGCCAAAACACCTGAATGACGAGCAAAAAGAGCGTTGTGTGCCGGATAAGGCACCACCGGACTTCTTCCTATTCCCCAAAGTCAAGAGAGTACTAAAGGGGACGCGGTTCGGAACTCTGCAAGCTGCTCAACTTGCTACGACGAGGGCTCTAGAAGCTTTACGAGTTGCTGACTTCCAGGGGGCTTTCAGGGACTGGGAAATCCAGTACCAAAGAGTTATCGACTTCCATGGGGACTACTTCGAAGATTTCTAGAGAATAAGTGTAGAAATTTTGCCAATAAATATATTTTCTAAGCTCAGTCCGGTTACTTTTTATAGAAACCCTGTATCTATTATGTAATATTAGTTTCTGATAAAAAAAAAGCTATAGAACGAAGCTCTTCGAACTAAATGGGTGTACAGACAGTTTTTTATTTTCAACTCTTGTGTTTTTTTTTTTATAAAGAAAGAGAGTTCCAAAATAGAGAATGACTCTTCTTCAAGCAAATGATGTCAGGTGTTCTACGAAAAATGTGCAGCTGTAAAGGTGCTTATAAGTAGAATGCTTTTCAAAATCATATTTAAAACATAACTTTAAATTCGTTTATTTAAACAAACAAAGACAAACACTCCTATTGAAATAAACTGCGAAACTCTCATATCCAGAAGTTGCATTCATACTTATTTACCGAAGCACCAAGCGAACAAAACTAAAAAATGCCTCTAAGATATTTGCTTTGTCTTTTCCCCAAAAGTATTTCTTATGATCATAAATATTTCTCCGTTTCTAAAGTCAAACTTTATTTTTTGCAGACAAAAATGAATCCCTCTATGGACGTAGAAGAACTTAAGAAAAGGTACTGTGGTCGTCTACAGCATTCTCTTTTTGTATCATTACTCCTCATTTGCATATTTTACGGTGGCGTTTTTCTCCTTCTTGTTACGCTTATTTATCCACATGTGAGTATTTCTATTTATCTTACAAAAGTTTATTTTGTATGAAGTAAACACTTTTTTCAGGGTGTTTTTCATTGCAATGTGTGATTTTTTTTTACGTTTATCTGGATTATTCAATACTTTCTCTACTTTTTTTTGGCAAAAATCTTCATCCTTTTCTTCTTTTTCTCAATTAGCGAATCAAGATACACCCCTCCCCCCGCCACCCATTTGTTATTCATTTCTCTCCATTAATTTTTGAACAAAAAAATGAATGGAAAATAATTATACCATGCAAAACCATTAAAATCGTTTTGTTTGTAGCGAACGTAGATAGTAAAGGTAAAAAATGGAAAAAAATTACTTATTTAGCTCGTTTAAATTAACAAGACGAACTGCAGTAGAATGATGGGATTGAAACTGGTCTTGCTGTTGCTTAGGGCAAGACGGGTAAAATGATCATGAATTAGCCGGTTTTAATTTTTTATAGCTTAACTTCTAAGACTACCTAAAATATTTTTTTTTCTTGACAGATACTAACTTACAGCGTCTGAGAATAATTTACTTTTTCTATTTATTTATTTTTGAACCAAAAAAACTTTAATCAGTGCTTTTTTTTTAATTTAGTGCGCGCACTGAAAAATACCTCTGCACTATATATATATATATATATATATATATATATATATATATATATATATATATATATATATATATATATATATATATATATATATATATATATATATCTTAAGTTTTCTTTATTAGTATTGTTTGGTTTTTGTGTTTTAATTCATGCAACCTGTCAAGTAATTATTTATCTCTTAGTGTCAAGTAATGTTCAAGAATTTCCTTTTGTTAAGAAATACAGGAATCGAATGAGTAAATACGATGTTTGATATTTACTGAAATTTAATTTTGTATTGGTACTTTATGTTTGAAAAATTACTTACTTCAAGATTTTGTGTTTTTTGTGAACTTATATTCCAGTGTCAACGTCTCCCCATCCCCTCCCCCTTTTTTTGTCACACGGTAGACATAATATGATTTCGAAAACAAAATTATTAATATGTCTCAACTTATGCACATCACTGTCTGAGTCTAGGTTGAACAACTGCCACCTCCTTCGAAGCTGTTTTCATTTTTCTAAAATTTAACTACTTTTATTTCTAAGCAGATCATTAAAAAAAAATACAAACTGAACACTGTTTCTGAGGCAGTGAGAAACAAAAGAATGTAAGTGGACTTTTTAAAGTTTTGAGTAAAACGCGTTTAAAGTTCACATCCTAAGTAGTTCATTTTTCTAAAATTTAACTACTTTTATTTCTAAGCAGGTCATTAAAAAAAATAGAAACTGAACACTGTTTCTGAGGCAGTGAGAAACAAAAGAATGTAAGTGGACTTTTTAAAGTTTTGAGTAAAACGCGTTTAAAGTTCACATCCTAAGTAGGCTTTCATTGCAACTTTTTCCTAAATCTAGCTGTATAGCAACACCTACCAGACCAACTTGTAATATCTCTTGCCCCACAGTAGAGAAGAGGTTCTCCTAACATTTACGCTAGTTATCACGAAATTGTTATAGTTTTTACACTCATATCCCTTCGTTTCTCACTGCCTCATATATAGTTTAACATTTTATTATACAACGCGCCCATTTAAATACTTATATTTAAGAAACATAAATATGTATACTTTTGTGAATAAACGGAATAATTTTTTATGCTTGTCATCCCTATGCTATTTATACAAAATTCTTTCGCTTCTTATATGTTATACTAGCTACGTTGCCCAGCTTTGCCCGGTTTATTTTGAAACTAAAAATTGTGTCAAGTGACGTATATTCAACAATCAGGCTTAAAGAAAAGAAGAAAAAAAAACATCAAGCAAAACTTCCCCTCCAAACACTGACGCCAGCGCCAGGTATTCAAATACTTTTAAGAAATTTAAATAAAATGAGAAAGATGGATTTAAAAAATGTAACAATGGAAAAAAAAAAATAAAACAAGTTTAAGAATTGAAAATGAGAAAGATGGAAATAAACAATGGATTCAAAAAGCGTTACCGTGGAAACGCAAAATAAAATGGTTAAAAACTTGAATTGAGAACAGATTTTTGAACTTCATTTAAATCACTTGTAACGTTTTTTTCTAATGGGAGATAGAGGGTTAAACTTTCGACCATAAGTCGAGTTAGATCTGGAGTAAAAAAAGCAGCTCTTTCCACTGGTGTCAAAAAGAAAACTGTGGGACAATTCATTCACTTTTTATTGATAATTTCAATGCAGAAAGTGCCTAAATTTCAGCTAAGCCTAAAAAAAGTCGAGTCAAAAACGCAAATAGCTCCCACCATAATTAAGTTAGAGCATTGAATCAAATTGCGTAGAACGCGGAGAGTTCTTCCCTTTCCAACGACATGTAATATTAAAATGTGCAAATAAATTTTCACCCCCATATTTGGGAATTTATGTGAAAATTCGGCCTAAATTGGAATAAAAAAAAAGAACTGCTCGTCGATTTTTTTTTTTTTCGAACCGATCTGCAAACCTTTCCGGTGCTGAAAGAAAGATCCTGTGAAAATTTCAGCGAAATTAGCCGGGTAGTTCTCGAGTTTTGTGCGTTCAAACAAACAGATGCTTTTTGGAGACTTCTTTTTATACTATGTAGAGATTTATGCATGAATTCTTCTTTTGCAGCTCACGTTATCAGTCACAATGAAACTAGTTTTAAATTTCGATTTATGTCGAACGTACATTCTGTAGAAATTTCATATGTTTGAATAAAAGATTGCATTTTCAAAACTGATTGTTTCATCTTGCGAACATAAGTGCGCGAACTTGAAAAGATCTAGCAATAAAAGAAAATCGTTCATTCATATGCAAATTCTATCATTAGTTCCGTCAATATTAGCATTTCTCTAACAGCTGTTGCTGATATGTTTAATAGACAGTTAAGTTTAAAGCTCTCTTAATATTTCCCTTAAGCGTTAAGCAGTATTTGAAAGTTTAGTCTTTTCATTTAAATGAGATTGTCGTTAGATTTATTAATAGTGCCTCTTGAGATTGTGATCTACTTATGCATATAACAAAATATAATTAGTTGCTTGGTCAAGAAAGAAAAAAAGTCAGACCAACATGACATTGGACATAGGTTCAGTAGCAGAAATGTTTTCAGCAGTCTGTGACGCAGAAGAAAAACCAAAGCGTCGCTTTACATCGTAACGTCTGTATGTGCGTTTGCACGTATCTCGCACAACTCAAAAATGATATGCCGTAAAAGTTGAAATTTTGTATGTAGACTCTGAGTGGGGCTTAGCTGTGCACCTTTAGCTCCAAAAGGGGTATGAGTGCAATCCACGTTTTAGGGGTCAAATCAGTGCTTATTTTTATGCAGACAAGCGCTGTTAGAATTTTACGACCACTTGGCGATGCAGTGCCAAGCATTTGGCCGCCAATGTTTTGTGGCAAACTTAGAGATTTTTTTTTTGTCAAGTTGACAACAATTTCGGCGAAAAAATAATCATTTTTCGTATCTGGTGTTTACTTTGGCGCTTTCGCAATATTTAGAGATATTGATTGAAAAATAATTGTCGATATTTGAAAAATTAATATATATGAAGCACTTTTTTGCATGTGGTTGTGACTAACTACTAGGGGTGCAATTATTTACAACTTAACTTCATCAAGCTCTTGCTCAATCTAAAAATGCTATTATATGGCATTTTTGCTCTTATACACGTTCCACACAGTTTCATGCATTTTTTGAACACAGATGCTAATAAAAGCATCACTTTTCATTAACATTAGTTAAGTACAATGGGGTTGTTTCCTTCAATCAAAAGTAATACTTTTAATCACTGATATAGATAGAATAAGCAAAATAAAATAAAATAAAATAAAATAAAAATAACATGGACCCAGAAAATTCTTTCATTTTCCGAACAGTTATTTTTTAATTATTTTTTTTAGATGTCCGATTTTTCAAACAAGGCGTGGTCTAGATGACGTCACAAATGATGCTTTTTGGCGCATCCTTTGTACCGAGTTTCCACGTTAGGATAATAAAGAAGCGAATTAAAATTGCGCTCTACGCTTGCTATCAACCATATCGTTGCCAACACATGTGAGTAAAGAAGGTAATTAAATATTTTACTCAGTGAATGGCAACACAGAACGGTATTTCATCATGTGTGATATCATTGGCAAGAAATGTAAACAATGAAAGATCACCGATTTAAGTAATTTTTTGAAAATATTAAACTTAAACAAATTATTAAAAAAATTGTTAGATCCTATGTTTTTAAGCATGTTCTTTCAGAAAAAAATACTTTTAAAGTATTGGAAACGATCCCATTCTCTGCATTTACCATAGAGCGATAACTGTAAAAAATTGTCTGAAAAGAAAAGATATTTATTTAAGAAGTATTACTTCTAATGCTTGTTCCTGAGTACAAACACTCATTCCTTAGAGTTTTTAAAGACATCGATTGAACGTAAAAATAAGTAGTGTGGGTTCCAAGTTGTTTTTTCTTTTTTTTTTCGAGATAATGTTTGTTTTATGTCATTTCAAGCACTTTCTATCCATAAACACCGACTAATGGGGTTGTTTTCCATCAGTCAAAAGTATTGCTTTTAGTAACTGAAGCTGATAAAATGAGCAAATAAATAAGAAATAAATAACATAGAGCGAGGAAAATCGTTTATTTTCAAAACCTTTGATTTTTAATTATTTTTTTAGTGTCCAATCTTTCAAACAAGGCGTGGTCTTTATGACGTCACAAGTGATGAACTTTGGCGCGCTGAATGCTTACGTTTTTCTGTCTACCGCGTTTCCAGGTTATGATAATTCAGAAGCGGAGTAAATATTGCGCTCTATGCTTGCTATCAACCATACCCTTGCCAGTACTGCCGTGTGCAGGTAAACTGCAGTATCTGCAGAAATGAGTTTTCGAGATATTTGAAGAAATGAGTGTCGGGTTCAATATTAACCATGGGGAAATCTTGAAATTAGACGTTTTTTTGGACCTTTTTTTTCAGCGGAAACCAAATAAGCGAGCTTGTACAATAAAGATAACGTACAATAGATGATAAAAATGCAAAGAAAAAAAAAAGAAAATGAAAAATTTGCAGTTACTGCCCTTCACCTGCACACGGCAGAATGCATGAGTAGAGATGCGAATTAAATATTGCGCTCTGCGCTAATGGCATCAGTGAATGGTACTTCATAACTGTTGATGTCATGTGCAGAAGCATAAAAAATGGAATTCAATTTGTGCACCGATTAAAATATTTTTTTAAAAATGTTATACTTTGTCAAATTATTAAAAAAAAAGCATACTCTTTCAGAAATAAATACTTTTAAAATTTTGAAAACGACACCATATTACGTCACGGAGGTTTTTTTTTCTGTCCCGTTTTGGGTTAAAACATAGTGCGTTTTTTTTTCTTTTTGAATTGGAGTAACTTTAAGAGATAACTTTTTTAAAAACCGTGACGAAAACTTCTAACAGAGAGGTTACCCAAAAATGTGCACAGGAGACTTTCTAAAATGCTATGTATTCAGCAACAAAATTCGTTTCGACATTTTACAATATGGTATCACTTTTGGAGTTAAAATTTTCAATTTGTATTACTTTCGTGAAATGATTGAACAATATCAAATGATACACGATTTTTTTTTCTCTCACAAACATTGAATTTTTCTCAACTTAACTGACCAAAAATGGAAAACTGAAATTTAAAAAAATATTCTCACAGCCTTTAAATTAACTTACGTTACTCTAAACAGAATTTAGGAGAAGTCAAAGACCTTGTACTCTAGTTGAGTTTCATTCTTTTTTCCTTTATTCATTTATTTATACCCGGCTAGTTTATTACTTCTCTTCGTGGGATTTAAAGAGTCCATGAAAGTAAATGTGATGTCATTCAATCCCTAATTTGCTTAACGGTGGCGCTGTAACCCCCCACAGTGAGGTGTTGGAGTAGCTAATGACAAGAAATACTCTTAAAGAGATTCATGGGGCCGATGACCTTACAAGTTACGAAATAGTCTTAACTTTTGTCTTTCCGGGGCCACAGAGAGCCAAGGTGGGCGCCTTGTTAGTTTTGTCGCAGGGCCCCAGCCGCCCGAGGAAAAAAAGAAAAGAAAAAAAAAAAAGAAGAAAAAAGGGGGACAAAAACTTGTTCGGAGTCCCCCCTTTTTCGTTCTCTCTTTCTCTTTTTTCTTTCATTTTTTTTTCTTTTTTTTTCTCTCATTCTTTTCTTCTTTCTTTTTTTTCCGGGCCCCCTAGTTTCCGACTAGGCTAACATGACCTCTTGTCTGGCCTGTGTCTTTCTAAAAGAATATTGTAAAACTCTGCTTGCGCTTATTTAAAACTTGACTTGAATTTTAGATCAGAGTGTTTCATAAAAGGTAGAATCGATGTCAATTTAACCAGAGTGTTTCCTAGTCTTGGAATCTTTTGATTGTACCATATGCTTTGTGAGTTGTGATGAGGACGTGGGAGTGAAAGTGGTATCAGTGGACAGCAGTATACGTACTATTTACAGTTAGTAGCAGTGGCCTGGTGTGATGAACGTCGTCAAATGTTATGGAGGGGTATATTTACAATGGTGGCTTTTTGGTAACTAGGGTAACACCCCCAGTAATTGGCAGGTCAACTATGATTGGTACTTCTAACAAAAATGTCCTAAAATAAGATTCGTATAAAATCTTTTGAAAGTACAAGGCTATATACTAGCTGAATGTACATTTACTTAAAAGATTATAACTTTAATTCATGTTAGTGAATGGTAGTAGTGCATAGGAAAGAGGAACAATTGGGGCATTTGTCAAATCAGCCATTTTTGTTGCAAAAGCTTCTTCTCTGGCTTAAGGGAAGCATGTGCATCAATCCATTAAAATCTGACTTAAAATGTATTTTAAATTTTCGTTGTCAAAAGTTTTGTTTAGTTGAAAGGTGTTACTTTGAGTGGATAAAAATATTTTTTTGCCCGTTTTTGGATTTTGAAATAATAATGGATGCCATTTAGTGGCGCTTCAGTTTTGCTAATCTCCAATAACTGGAACATGTGCCTATAAACAGTAATGTATTGTGCAATATGTCACTAGTTTGATTTCTGATACTTTTGCTGCAACTGTATTATATGGGTTCTACTACTGATTTGAATCTTACAGAATATACTGTTAAATTTTTAAGAGCAACAATAAAAAAACAAATGTGTTTGGCCATCAGTCAAATATTGCGACTGTAGAGAATTGGTTCATTTTTATGGTCCCTTAGAATCATCTAGTCAATGTTCCTTTTTCTGTGGACACAGTTATAGTTCGTAAAATCGAAACTGCATACAGGCTAATGAAACAACAATAATCTCTATATTTTTTCCATGCAAAACTCCAAACTTATTTTTATCTCTCTAAAATACTTTTGAAATGTCAAGATGTGGGATTTAGCATTAATTTATGCAAAACTACATACTTTAAATTAACATTAATTATTTTTCTTACGATGATATTATTTGTATGTAATCTAAAAGTGAAAAAAAAAGTGATTTTCCAATTTTATTAACACGTGCCAATTACTGGATCACAAAGTATCATATACTGGGATATCAGATGCCAATTACTGGTGATTTTTGTAACTTTTTATGCATATATTTTTATAAAAATATCAGTTCAAATATTTTTGATTTTAGTGGACTGAATAGATGCACAGATGTGCATTCTTTAATACAACAATATTTGCAAGTGAATATTATTTTTCTAAGTAATGAAAACAGAGGTAAATTTAAAGGACAAACTCTTAAAGTGCCAATTACTGGGGTCGTTACACTACAGCACAAGAATTTATGTAATTAGGTTAGAACTTGGCTGACATGATCTTACTCACGCTGTAAGGATTTTTCTTACATTCCTATCCGAAAATTGCTGGACAGCTAAACGATTTGAACCGACAGAGTGGTATTTTCCATTTAACTTTATTAAGAAATTAGCAAAACACACACACACACAAAAAAAAAACAAAACAAAACAAAAACATGAGAGACCTTAAGCAATCAATAAATTTAATTAGTTTCAAACTGGTTGCATTTTGCAGTGATACAGAGGTACAACCGCTTTATTGAAATTTTCAGCCAAGGGCCGCAAGTATTTTTCCTTTTATCAGTCTTTTTTCCTCTAAAGCAATTGCTTTAGAGAAGCGGTTTCCAACCAATGGTTCTCGACCCCCTGGGGGATCGCGAGAGGTTTTCAGGGGGTTCACGAAAAAAATATTGTAGTGGCGGAGTTTCAGCATGCCTGTTTCTGATGAAGTTTAGTGCTCAAGCGGTTTCAAGCAAATTTTGCTCCTTTTTCAATCATTTGTCTCTCGCACATTAGATACTCTTAGCTTGAAAATATTTGCATACTTCCTGAAACAGTTGTGGAAAATCTCCATAAAAATCTTTGAGTATACCTGTGCGCAAGAGGGCGCTTTTCAATATGCAAATTTCCCACCTCTCGGCTCAATTTAGTTAGATGTTTTTCTGTTCATGTATCGTGGATTCGTGGCATTCGATAGCTTGATTTTTGTTGATGTTGGTCGTCTTGTGGCAGTTTGCATTGCAAGGGCTATTTGGAAGCCCTTTCGTATGTAGAATCCAAATAAAGTTAATTTATGTTTTTAGATAGTTGCCTTAGCATTTTTTTTAACAGTGCCGGTTTAGCGCTTTAAGATGAAAAATTTATTACTATAGAAAATTTTCGTGAGTGAAAGTTTGGCAGGGTAAGGTTTATGCAGTGAAAAAAAATCAACGGAATTTAACCATGCAACTGATTTTCCGCTATATGTAAATAAGGAATTTATGAAATTTGTGTAGAAAATTTCTCTTGTAGGGAGTGAACTTAACAATATTTGTTTTGTTAAAATTTGCCTTTTGTTTAAAAAGTAGAATAAATGCGTATATTGAAAATAGACGCTTCTATTATTTTTCAATATACGCATTTTACTCTGCACTTACAGCATAATTACAAGAGAATTCTTCAGCAATGAAACGATTAATGTAAGCAGTAAATCTTTATCAAACAGCTAGGCTCGTAGTTTTTTTCAAGAAGACTTAAATCTAGATCTTTCTCATTTTACTGTAAGAAAAGAAGTTCATTTAGTTAATCTGAGAGTTCCCTGAAAGGTATTTTAAAGATTATTCTTTAAAATATTGACTTCTGATTTAGTGATAATACAGAAAAACATACACAGGGCCGCGCCGTCCCTATGTGCAAGGTCGTGCGGCGCACGACGGCGCCAGAGTCAAAAAGGCGCAAAACTCTACGAATGAAAAATGTTCCAAATGGGAGGAAAAAGTTTCCAAACCAAAAAATAGATAAATAAATAAAATTGAACTTTTCATTATATCTATAAAAGTAGCGATGAAATTATACTGCTCATTAAAACAAGCAATCCTCCATGCTGCCTAGCTATAAGGGAAAATTATTGCTTTTTTCCGTCTAAATATGCTATTCAAAATAGTAATATTTTACACTGACAACACATGATGCTAATTAATTCATACATTAGTATTTTTCTTCATATGTGGAGCCATGAATGCTATTTCGGTATTTCTATAATTTCACAAGGTTGAGCATACGAAGTAGCGCAAGAAATTTGCAATTCCCTATTTTGGTTCTTGCGGTGAATATGCTATGTTATAATTCGTGGAATATGTCTTTTTGTGATTTTTAACTATTGTTTGTGGTAATTTCACTGCAGTATGTTATCATACATTAAAACCTACCGTAAGCACATTTACATATTATTTACTTGTGCGTAATATGCAAATATTGTAGACAATAATTTAAATTAAGGTTTTAATCCCGAAAAGTAACGACTTGACATTAATTACTCACTTCCTCCACCCCCTTTTTCTTCAGCTATTTGTGTACTAGTGGTACCTGCACGGCTTTGCCCGTAGTAGAAAATTAAAAGGTCATTTGTTTCGCCTGTATATTTATAAATAATGGATGATGAATTTCTCGCCTATTTGTTATATTCATTTGCTTGCCCCTGTTACGATTCCATGTTATGATAATTTCGTAATTTATTCGTCCACGTGGTGATAATTTTCTCGGTAAAATGTTCTTAAAATTGGAAGAGAAAAAAAACAAAATCGAATTTTCAAAAAATCACTTCGAGGTGCACCCTTATGCTACAAACTAATTTTGTACCAAATTTCATGAAAATCGGCCGAACGGTCTAGGCGCTAGGCGCCTCATAGAGATCCTGACAGAGAGAGATCCAGACATCCAGATTAAATTGAAGAAATAGCTTTTGACAATGTGTTTGTTTTAGATGTTTATGGAAGTTCAATTTCGAAAAATTGAAGAGGAGAAAAGGAAAATTGATTTCTATTTATTTAAAAAAAAAAAAAAGATCGGGTAGAATCCCCGAGTTCCATCCCTCATTCTAACGTCAATAAATATGGCCTATAATCACATTTTAAGGCTTCAACTTCTATAAGTTCTCGCGGAGCCCCTTGTACCATTTTTTCCAATAACACCATCAAAGGCCGTCTAAAATTGCGTTTTTCGAACTAAAAGTTTCAAATATTTTCCGGGGAGACCCCCGGACCCCTCTTATTATAAGAGTTTTTTTTTTTCTCATTGTGCCTATTAAAACTGTTTTCTAGTTGCGCCACTGCTCCTGTCGTCATGTTTTGACATTCATATAAGTTTGTTTTATTAACTGGTCATCACTTAGAGATTAATTAGATAGATATTCAAAGCGGCTTTATATAACTTAGATATTAAAATATTTTCTTCTTCCAAAACGCATTATTAGCATATCGGAGGAGCTGCTGAACTCGGAATAACTTCGAGATATGAAGTAAAAACGTACACCATATTGCAAAATTAAATATTCACACATTATTTTTTTGTATAAATTGAATGCCAAACTTCTTTTTTTTTTTAAATTTTATATTTGTCTACAAAATCTTCTTAAAGGTATTAACTATATTTTCCTCGAACGCCAGAGCATAATGCCGATCAGGCTTGGCGCGGCCCTGAACATACATTAGGATCAGAAAAATTTCAGCCAACCTTTGAACCTCTTTGCTCCACAAATATCGCATTTTCATAATTTTTCAAAATTGATTGAAGCTCAACACAGAAAAATCACTGTTTATATTTTGGTGAATTTGTTTTGCATTCATTTTTTAGCGATCTTTTTTGTTCGTAGCAATATTTGTAATTCTATATTTTGCAATTATGTTTTCGTTCTTCTTATAAACTATGCAGCAGCATCAAACTAAAAGAAATCTCACAAAATTTTATTGTCTATGTGTAGTTGTGTGCGCGCGCGGGTTTCTTTCTTTCTTTTTTTTTTTTTTTTGCTTGTTACTTATTACTACCCAAGGGGTTCGACAACTACTTTCGGAGTTTGGAAGGGGTTCGCAAGGGGGAAAAGGTTAGGAACCGGCTTTAGAGAATTCAAACATTTGTGTAGTTTACGATAGACCTTAAACTCTAAAATTGACCATACGGTAAATGGGTAAGACGGTAAGATGCTCTACTCGCTAGACCTCAATTTTATAATCCATAAAATTGAGGTCTAGCGAGTAGAGCATCTACTCTACAGATATCATGTCAGGAAAATGCGCCTTGCACCACTCTTGTCTTTTTGGCCTCATAAACTGGTGCGGAGTTCAGTTGAAACGTCCAGTTTACATTGCCGAATTGCTCTTAGGCCCACAGTAAAGCAACAGCTTCTAAAATTTTTGAAATTCAGAGGAATTTTTGAAAGTAATTGATGATTGTTTCTTAGATCAAGTTGTAACTCAGGGGACTCGCGAGGAGGCGATTTCGGATCTAGTTTTCTTTGACGTAGGAAGTTCTGTTCAGGGGTTATGTGTAGGGGTTCATATTGGAGATAGTGATCATAACAGCATTAGGTTCTGGATTGAATTTGAAATTAACAAAGTTGAAAATTTTATGTTTGTTCCCAATTTCTGAAACACAGATTTTGTTGCACTTAGACAGAGCTTGAAAGAGGTTTTTTTCGTCAGGATTGGAAAATCGCGACATAGATCAGCAGTGGACAAAATTTAAGGAAAAACTGGTAAAGATGGTTAGGGATTATGTTCCATTAAGGAGAAAAGGTGTTAGTACTAAATTTTTGCCCATGTGGTTCTCTAGGGAGATTAAAGAAGCTCTAAATTATAAGCAATCGGCTTTTCATCAGTTTAAGGGAACTGATCAGAGTGCAGATAGGCTCCAGTATTGTAAGGCAAGACGAAGTTTTAAGTATTTGGTACGGATTTCGGAAAAGGGAATTGGAGCAAAGCTAGCAGATAACATTGATGGGATTCCTAAAAGATTTTTTGCTTACGCTAATTCTGGGAAAGCTCAAAATAGTCAAATTGGACCATTGGTTGATGAGCATGGAAATTTAGTCCAAAACGATAGGGATATTGCAAATGTTCTCAATAATTTTTTTTTCCAGTGTGTTTAACGATAACTGTACCTCAACAGTTGAATCTAGCAAGACACAACCTATTATGCACCTTGAGGATTTTGTGTTCTCCAGGGAGGAGGTTCTATTTCATTTGAAAAAAATTAAAGCAACTAAAGCTCCGGGACCAGATAATATTTATCAAAAATATTAGTTGAATGTGCAGAGGAATTAGTGGATGTTATTTTGAATATTTTCAATGCTTCTTATAACTCGGGGACGGTGCCAGAGGACTGGAAGCTGGCTAACATAACACCACTCTTCAAAAAGGGGTCTAAAGGTATTGCTGGGAATTATAGACCTGTAAGTTTGACTTCGGTGATTTGTAAGATTTTCGAAACATTGATCAAAATTAAGATCATGAAGTTCTTAGAGACTAATAGTCTGTTGACTAGTTTGCAGTATGTTTTCAGGAAAGGTAAATCCTGTACTACTAATTTATTGCATTTCTACGACAAGGTTACCTCAGCTTTAGATAACAAAAAATGTGTGGATGTTGTTTATATTGATTTTCAAAAAGCTTTTGACAAGGTACCGCATGTTGCTCTTCTCAGCAAGTTAGCTGACATTGGAATAGGAGGAAAAACTTTACTTTGGGTTAGGAATTGGCTTACTGGTAGGAAGCAAAGAGTAGTTGTGAGAGGAAATCATTCTAATTGGAGTGATGTTTTAAGCGGGCTCCTCAGGGTTCTGTTTTAGGGCCTCTCTTGTTTATTATTTTTATGAATGACATCAATGAGAATATTTCTGGAAGCATGAATTGTTTTGCTGATGATGTAAAAGTTATGGGGATTGTAGAAAATGAAGAACAGGTAAAACAGCTTCAATAGGATTTAGATTATATTACTAAGTGGGCGGATAAGTGGGGTATGGCAGTTAATGTTGGGAAATGTCAAATGCGACACTTAGGTCATGGAAATAAGTGTATGAGTAATCGTTTACAGGGTTCAATCATTAGTCAGGCAGAAAATGTTATTGATCTGGGTATCTTAATAAATCAGGACTTCAAGTTTAGTCAACAGTGCAGCATTGCAAGTAACAAAGTCAACAGAATGCTTGGGTTTATCAATAGATCTATTTCAAACAAATCTAAGAAGTAAAGAATAAATACCTTTGTGCTGAAAAATTAAAATGTCAGTAACCCAACGTTATTAAGCACAAAACTTGCAAATGATTGCAGACACGTGTTTCGGTGTTACAAGGAACACCTTTTTCAATGCAAAGAAGTGTGAGCTTTTGGATGAAAAGCTCACTCGGCTTTTCAAGCTTATGTTAAATAGCCAAATAGAAAAGCTTTTCTCGGATGACTTTTCATCCAAAAGCTCACACTTCTTTGCATTGAAAAAGGTGTTCCTTGTAACACCGAAACACGTGTCTGCAATCATTTGCAAGTTTTGTGCTTAATAACGTTGGATTACTGACATTTTAAATCTAAGAAGGTTCTTCTGCCTTTATATAGGAGTTTAGTAAGACCCCATTTGGTGTACGTTGTGCAGTTTTGGTCGCCTTATCTAAGGAAAGATATTTCTGTATTGGAAAGGGCTCAAGAAGGGAAACTAGACTAGTAAGGGGACTTTCAGATTTAGATTATGATACTAGACTTAATAGGCTTAATATGCATAGCCTGGAGCAAAGGAGGGCCAGAGGGAACATAATTCAGTTGTTTCAATTTATCAAAATGAATGATAATAATAGATTAAATTTTTTCACGGAAAGTAGGACGAGGGGTCATTGTTTTAAGCTATTCAAATCTCAGGCAAATCTGGAAATAAGGAAAAACTGCTACTTCAGTAGGGTTGTGTTACCGAAAGAGGTGGTAATAAAGAGAGGAGTTGGATAGCTTTAAGAGGGCCATTGATCTTCATTGGGGACTAATCAATTGACTAGGACCAGCCTAGCTGTGCCAAGAGCCTGTTGCTGGTCGTCACATTTGTATTTGTATAAAATGTCCCTTTGGTCCACTTTTTTGGTTAATTTCACCGCACTTACCCACAAAAACCAGTGAATTTTTACCCCTTGTGCTGATTCCATCACACGCTGGACCTGACTTCGTATTTTGGCGATGTTCAACGTTTGCAAAGGTGCTTGGAGTGTCTTCAAACCAAATGCTGAACTTTTTGGAACTTGTAAAGCTTCTGCCTAAACTCTGTTTTCGCCCTTAGCCACACTGATCGGTGTCATATTCCCGGAACAAACAACTTCTTTCTCAGAAATCCGAGGATTTCATTGAACTCACTTTTGAATGACCTGACGATTAACGGAAATGTTCACTGTTCGTTTTTATTCACTTCCTGAACGTCGACTATCATTTCCAAGCTACTTGAAACGGCGTATGGCATTAAATACTGTTTTCAGAGGCACAACTACCAAACGAACTACTGTCGATCTCCTTTTTTAGACAACTTTAAAATAGCAAGTCTTCTGCTTGAAATTGCAAGAAAACTGAAAAACAATACATAAACTAGGAGATAAATTATAAATTATTTTCTAATTAAAATGAGACAAAAATAAATAAAGACACTCATTGAGAAGAAATTAGTTTACTTCCCTTTGATGATGCAAACTTTGTCCGCGTTTTTTTTTTTGCTGCACCCTGTATATTTAATTATTAAATTTTAACTATGTCATCGTATAATAGTTTCCCTTTTTAGGTACCTGTTGCGTTAAAAAGAAGCAAATTGATGCTTTGTAAGAAAACAATAATAACCTTTTTTTAGCCAGAAAAATGAAATAAAATTAAAACTTGAACTTCAATTTATGCTTTTAACACGCTTCTTTTATGACACTTTTTATGCACGAAAAGATAACATCTGTTAATTATGTCATGTTCTTGCATGTTATTAAAGCATTTTATGGGTTTCTTTAGTTCATTAATATAATTTTATGTAAGGTTAATACTTAAAAAGGAACATTTAATGTATGGAAATTCATTTTCGTATGTGATCGTACTTAAGCTCGATTGCATTAAGGCAAAAAAAAAAAAAAAAGTTTTTAAGACTTTGACTCAAAGGGAAAAAAATAGAGTGTTCTATCATTAAATAATTTGTAACTGTATATTCTTTTGTTAAAGATGATTGCACCAGCCTTCGCGAACAATAATTACATTAGAGCACCTCGCTAATGTACTGAACGCTGCGTTTATTATCTAAATTAAATTTTGTATGGTACAGGAATTAATGCTTCTCCAAAATAATATTCTCTTCCGTGATAAAAGCACATAGCTGATGAAGTTAAAACCTTAATCCTGAATGTCTTCATTTTAGAAGAAGTGGGTTTCTTTTTTCAAAAACCTATTTAGAATGAGAGATAATAAAATTTTATCTGATGTTCTGAGAACATTACTCAAGATAGCAGTTCTGCAAAATTAAAATATTGTTCTAACTAATCCACTTTAAGAAAACTCGCATGCATTGTAAAATGAACTTAACTTGTATCTTTTCAGACAAAAACAATCTTAAGAGATCAAATATGTAAAAATAAAAGTATTTCACTTTTAATTCAGGTTAATGAAATTTTCTCCCCTTTGCATTAAATACTTTTAGGTTTTGAAACGCTGTAGGAGAATTTAAACTAAGTTGTCGAATTTCTTGTGATTTTCTTCTTTTGCAAAATACAGCAAGCTAACATTAAACACAAATATATGTACCAACATAGTAGCTTTTAATCGCTAATTTATTCAAAGATTTTCAAGTTATATGCATTAAAAATCCTTACTGAAATACAAAATAGGTGGTAAAAAGTCAGATGACTCACCAGGTATTTCCCGATTGCTTTTTTTATATATTTATTTTGCTTTTTAATGGCATAACGTCCCATCTTCCCCCCATATAATTTCATGTTTCGAAAGTTCTGGTGCACTAAGCAACACGGCACATTTTGCCCGTCGAAGACACGCATTATGATATCATGCGGTGTTAAATAATTGTGTGCAAAAAGGTGTTTTGTTAACAAGCAATTGTTGCTTACTTATTACAAGTTGTAACTTTTGAAAACAGTAGTGTAAAATTGTAAACCTCAGTTTATGAATTAAAGATAGAAGTTTTTTCAGAACCGAGTTTATTTTCCTGTACATATAGCATTAGCTATCACGCTACATTTAAAGCTTTATTCGACAGGTATACAGCGAAATTCCGTTGCAACGAATACCAGTACAATGAAATTTCCGTTTCAACGAAATACATTTTCAGTACCTATGTATTTGCCATTCCATTGGTTGAACTCCGTTGCAACGAACAAAATTTGCGGCCCCTTAAAGTTCGCTGTAACGGGATTTCACAGTATTATGTTAATGCTATGGCCTCGATCATACGTTGTTAACCCGAGTAACTTACCACAAATCTATCCCTTCCTTTTTAGGACATCTGGTCTGACCATGTAAGAATATTCACCTTGTCTGCCGTTCTCGGGATTCTCGTCCTCCTCTTCGTCTGCACGCTGCCCTTTGAACGATCCTTTTCGCAGTGCTCGTGGCTAGTGTCTGCTGCAGTCTGGCTATGTCTGTTGACAGCACTCGTCGTCTGCTCCTACAGTAGAAGCAACCAGCGACGACCCACAGACAACGCACTCTTCGTCTACTTAGCAGTATTTGTATCGCACACCATGCTCTCACTGCCATTGCTGGTTGCCTGCGTACTGGCAGTACTTACTGCATTGTCGCAGGTGGCTTTAGAAGCTGCCCTTGCCAACGCCGACTTGGACAACCTTGCGAAACAAGTAAGATGTTCACACGCACAGTCATCTATGCAGAGCAAAGAAAGTTATAACCCAGTAAAGTTCCGATTATCCATGGGGTGGCTTATTCACTGTGCGAATTACCAGTAGTCCATCACACTTGAAAAAAATGGTGATTTTTAACTGAATGTAGATAAATTTACTCATTTTAACTAAACAACTGCAAAATTTGTTCTTAAGATGCCCCTATTCATTTCATCCCTTTCAATTCCAATGACATTAAACCAACAACAGTAACAAAACCTGACTTTTTGAAACCTGATTTTTAGATTTACACTGCTTACACTCGCTAGGACCGGACCGTATATAAACAACTTTTACTTTGCTAAAGACTGTGTAAAAATTTGAAGACTGCTGATTGTGTGGTGAACACACAAAAACGTCAGCCATCTCTTTTATAGCTTGTTTTTCGTGCTCTTTTAATGTTTCACTTTGAAATGAGATTTCCTAGACATTAAAAGGGAAGAAGATTAAAAGCACTCTCTCTCTCTTAAACGTGAATTTAGAATTTCTAAGGAACGAAATTTGTTCACATGCGTTAGATTGAGGAAAAAAAGGGTCGATGCAATTGGGTTGGCTGACCAATCAGGAGTCCCAAAACTATGACAAGGTCCCTGGCTAAGTAAAGTTTGTTTATATGTTACCGGAGCAGTTTTGTTTGAAAAACTTCTCGTCCCCTCCCTTATACGTTCTAGGTCTAACCTAGCTTGATATGTTTCAGTTAATCTGTTTGCACGATTTGCTCGCGTATGTGTTACCCCGTTTGTGATAACGAGTTTTTATTTATTTTTATTTTTTTAAAGCTTTTATAAAAGTTTTCACATACATTGCTATTGTTTTTAGCTATAGTTTAAACGTTGGCGAATGTTACTGAATTTTTCAATAGGTTGCTAGCACTGCTACCTAGTTTTCTACCTATTTTGCAAAATTTCTGCAAAATTCGCTTATCCGCGGTTGCCGCGCCACTGAGTTCCTTGGATAATCGAGCGTTTACTGCATTTTATTAATTTTAAATAGATATTTTTTTGGATTAGATTATGCAGTTGATGAAGACTAGTTTATAAAATACGCTATGTGCTGAATTAAAGCAAAATTTTAAGGCAACATTCGTTAAGTTATTTCTATTCATCATTGCAGGGGCGGCATTTCAGCATTTCATTTGGGGGGTCAAGTTTCTTAAATATGCATTACCACACTGCGGTACCGAACACACATTAGCTAACAGGAAGTGGTCATAAAAGCGATTTAATATGAATAAAAATTAGTGTTTAGAAAACATTAAAATTTTGATTCATTTTCTAATAAGTTATCATACAAAATGTCTTGATACTAAAGTTTTTATACCCTTTGGAAAAGTTTTAATGTGTGATTTTTGGAATTCGGAAGAGCAAGGAATCGTGTTACTAATCTATCAGTGCCCAGTGTGGTGCTGTTTTGCCACTAGAGCTAAGAAGAAAAGTTTTTTTCCCTATTGTGCTTCAAAAATAATTATCTAACCTCTTGAGACACAAAAAAATCCTACTAGCTAAGTTGATTGGAATAGTTAAAACATAATTGAAGTACCCAAGTTATGTATGAAAACACTTTTTATATCTTACTCTTCAAAATCACCCAGGCAACTTCAAAATTTTTCATCATTGAAAAATCTAGTCTCGTCGGCGCTCTCAGCTTCAATGAGATGTCATCTGCCTCCAGCTCTGTTGTTCACTATTCCAGACTGATGAGTCCATAACAAGGACAAAACTGCAGTCTCTTGATATAATAAGCGGTCTGTTGGTATATTGCTTGTAATTTTTCTTGCCTCATGCTAAAAATTTTACTCATAATTGAAACATTTTATTTTTAGTTTTCAAAATACAATCCAGATAATATAAAGCCAACCATACAGAATTTTTTCGTCAAGTTTCACAATTGATTGAAATGTACATCTATGTAAAATCTATTTTCAGTTTCAATTGTTGATTCAACTATTGCAGTATGGTGCACAGATCAATTGTAGATTGAACTGTGGCTTGGATAGTCCCAAAATTAAGGGTAGAGGATTGAAGATATTTTGATAGAGTAAAGCATTTTTCAAAAACTTTCCTCAATACAAACAAATTGAATACAAATTCAAACGAAGTCATACATGCTAAAGGGCATGAGCTTTTTCATCATTGAAAGAATCGTTTGGCAATAATTCTTCCAGTCGTCAAATCACTGCCTTGAAGATAGAGAAATAATTTTATAGTGTTAACTCTTGAAGACCATCTTGTGTCACTCCGAGGTTGCATAATTATAGAGCCCCATAAAAGGTATTTGTCGATATGTTTTTAAATATTCAATAATCACATGCATTTTTAAGAAGTTTCTATGAAAGCAAATAATGCATTGAGCAGCTGAAACGTGTTTCTAGCAAAAAAAAAGTGATGAACACTCATTAAAAAAATATACACTTAAAAAATGAGTGTAAAAATGAATGTAAAATATCAAGGAATTTTTTTGTGAAAACCATGCTGCCACACCACTTTGCACGGGCCTCTCATATTAAACATACCATCGTTACACTGGGCACACAAGTATGAAATACTTAGCCTATATGAGGAAATGTCTTCTTTAGTTAAATTTAACCAAGGTTCTCTATCAGTTTTCTATGTTCTGAAAAAGCCGAAAATACTTCATGAATTTCTAAGACATCATCCAAATAACGAAAAACACTTTTTCTAGTCTGCGAATGTGTCCAGTTTCATCAAATAGTTGCTGAGAACTAGCGAGATTTCCTTTAATGAACATTGATTTCCGACTTACATAAATTGAATTCACCCATTTACTATCATTCTGCTCAAAACATTTGGGGGTGCGACCGCCCCCTCTTGCCCCCCCTACTTGCCGCCCCTGCATCATTGATTCAAGTAAAATGTGTTTGAACGGGCTATGATTTTTAAAAGCTCTGATTATGTGATTATGTGAAGTTAGATTGTTATATATATATATATATATATATATATATATATATATATATATATATATATGTGTGTGTGTGTGTATTATGTTTTAACTTGCAACACCTCTATTTTCGCAACCATTAGTCCTAGATGTGAACTTCCAATTGCAAAAATGTTCAAAAATCAGATACAGAGTTAAGATGTTCAAAGCTTGAAGCAAAAGTAAAAATGAATTAATAAATACAAAATTTAACTTTTTATACGGGCACTAAATCCCTAAACTTATATTTACAGAAATAATCTCCACTGAAAAATAATTCCAACGTAAAAAGTTTGACCTTAGTACGACTAATACTCACCGAGATATTAAGATGTTTTGTGACTTACACCACTTTACACTTGCCGTCAATAACATTTTTTAGGGGGAAATATGGCAGTTAAAAGGTTTAAAATTATATGTGCGCATGGAGTGTAGTTTTTTAAATTGTTCGAGGTTTTGTTGTGTGTTTTTGCGCATCATGGCATAACATTTCTATTTATTTTTGAACAGCAATAAAAAATGTAAATACTGTTTTTTTTTTTTTTTAAATATATATATATATATATATATATATATATATATATATATTTCGACAACATGAATATCTCCTTGAGTTTCGGTCGCAAAAATATCAAGTTCTTTTGTGTTAGTATTATTTTTAATGGAGATTATTTCCCTGAACATAAGTTAGTGGACCTAGGACCCGTGTAAAAAGTTAAATTTTGTATTTTGTGACTTTTTTTTTTTTCGCTTCAAACTTTCAAAATCTTAACTGTGCATCTGATTTTGAACATTTTTGCAACTGGAAGTATGCATCTAGGACTAACGGTTGCAAAAATAGAGGTCTTTGAAGGTTAAAGGGTCACAGTACCTTTCAAACATTTTTTTTTAAATTTAAGTAAATTTTATATTTCTTTGAAACCATAACAAGCTTATCCTTTTCGTAATCAGTAATTTATTTTCAAAATTTAAAAATATTGCCTAATTTTTTTTAAATTAAAAAATTGAGGGAAATTTTATTTTTTAAAACCCTTAAGACTTTTTTATTTTTGCTCTAATTTAAAAAATAGTTTTTTGCCAAACGATCACTAAAATCATCTCTAAGAATCTGTGCATTCATTTGGTTATGAGTTTATTAGAAACATTTCTGTGATTAATTATGTAAAAAATCAAAGTTTTTTTTTTAATTTGGTTTTTAAAGGTTTAACATGCTCTAAACATTTGAGTAATTTATGAAATGCTTATCCAATACACAGTCTTGTCAAATATGTTATCCCAATTGCAAAAAGTATTACTTTAAAGCTGTATATTTAATAGAAAAAAATCCTTAGGGATTCTAATGACATGAAAACACAAAAAAACCATCATCGAGAAAATGCAATTTAAAGTTTTTCTTTTGCATAAGAACACATAGCGAGCGTGGCCTAAAACCACTCATAACTTTTTAAATATTTGAACTAAAGCAATGAAACTTTTCCCCTGTGTTCAGAATAGTTTTTAGTTTTTAAATAAGCAATAAATTTTTTTTTCATCGTTTCATCATTTTTGAGGTTCTGTAACCCCTTAAACCGGAATATCCTGTATATGTGTACATTATTTTTCTATTTATTTTCATTTTATTTATTTATTTATTATTTATTATTAATTTATTTATTGCTGATTTTACAAAATAACGTTAAATATTTTTAATTTATCAAAAATGTTACACACTACAAAAAATTTCAAATTTTAGAAAAAAATCATAAACTCGTTTTTTTTAAATTGATTATTCTCTGAAAACTTCCTATCCTGAATTAAAATTTGTATAATGAAATAATGTTTTATCATTGAAAATAACTGATGGCGCCAAAAAGTGACGCCTTAAAAAGGAAAATAAGAATATATAAGTAAAAAATCTATGTCAAATAATTTTTTCAAAGAATGAAGCAGCAAAATATTTTTACGTCTTTTAATCCTAAAGTAATTACAGTAATACGATTTAAAAGGAACGCCACGGCAAAACTTGAAAGAAAAGAAAAATAGAAATTCATATACGTGAAATTTGATTTTCTTTCATTCTTGCTCCCTTCCTAAAGCAAAATGTTGAATAAATTTAAATTTAATAAAATTATTTTATCGTTTTTTATTTATTTAAAACTTTATTTAGAAGTTTGGAAGTAAAATATTTGCCGTTATTTTCAAATAATAATAATAAAAAAAAGAGTAATAATATGCTTACATTTTAATATTTCGCGAACAGAACTCAGCTTGCGCTCTTCCTCTATTTCACATAACAAAGAATACGTTTCCAATGTGTTTGTTTTTAAAGGAAATATCTTTATAAAGACACGCTTTATTTAATAAATATTCACCGTAAAAGGAAAATTACAAACAAATTCCAAAATTATACTGAATTTCAGTTAAGAGTATTGCTGAAATAGAAATAAAAATACTAATATATCTTTTGCGAATATTTTTGTGCATACTATTTGAATAAAAGTAATTGACTCCCAAAATTCGTATAGTATTTAAAAACGCTTTAATCTTTTACAAAACTTTTTTCTTTTTTTTTTTACTGTAAACAAAGAAATGGCACTTCTTATACAGAATTTTTCTTGTTTAAAACACGTCGTGCGTTTTGATTATTAGCCGTAAACTTATTGGAATTCTTCGTGATAAAGTAGTTGCTTGGTGTGGAAAAGTAGCCTTTTTCATTCTTGTAAGTATGACTGCTCGGACTAGTGACCGGAGGGTCTCGGGTTCGATCTTCGCTGGTCGAAGATCCAGTCTTCATTAATGGTGACGGCGACGTTAAATATGCTCGTGGTCACAAAGTCCTCCATGTGAAGCGATACCTTTGGGGGTGCTGGACCAGGGATTGCTCGGTTGCTGTTCTTGTTCAAGAAATCAGAGCTGTCTTTAGGGTTCCATCCAACTGGTTAAGCCATAAATAGTGATAGGTACGGGGGGCTCTGGAGTGAAAAGTAAAAAGTATGACAACTTGAGTTAATGTGGCTTTAGTATTTTGAAATTTAAAATAATCATGTTGTTTGCACAACGCTAACTGTGATGAATTTGCCACATACGGTGTGAATTTCCCCACTTATCAAATGTTAGTTTGTATCATTTCTGAAATTTGACAACTTGTTTTCTAGTTCAGATTGAAGAAGAACTAAGCTGAATGAGAGAAAAGTTTATTCCTTACATTTGATTTCAAGCTTGAAAAATGATAGAAACTGGCGTTCGAAAAGTGTGGTAAATTCACTTTGTATATGGCAAAGTCACCCCACCACCCACTATTTTCTTAAACCTAATTATTATCTTATACCCCAGCTCCCTTGTCACCCTCCTCCCCTAACAACTGAAAAACTGAACTTGCAAAAGGAAAAAAAAAAAAACCTTACACTATACCTACCTATTTTTTATTTTCTGACCAAAAAAAAAATGCTTTTTTGCACAGATAAAAGGAACAACATTAAGACCGTACAATTCTAACAATTTTTTTTCCTTAAATAAAACTTAGAAATATTCCTAAAACATTTTGATGTGATTTTGTTTACACTTGATTACAACGTTCTGGTTCATCTTTCTGCTATGATTTGATTAAGGGCATTCGAAGATTCGTGATTTGTAGAGGCCTCAAAGTTCTTGATGAATCAACTAAAACATGCCGTGTAGGAATTCATATAGATATATCTTTTAAAGTTTATTCTGTCACCTTTAAATTGGGTAATGTTTTGCTACGATCTTATAACTTTTATGAAACAGCTATTTACGATGTTTTACATTTTATCGCTGAGTCCATTGGCACACGTTGAAGCAACGACGCGTAGAAATTTGATTCTAGAATGCTATCAAACTTAATTTGTAAAGTTTGATTTAGTGTATTGTTACAAACTTAGGATCCTGATGGAGCAGTTCTTGAAAATATTTTCTTATCACACAACCAGTTGGCGTTAATCATAAATGAAACACATAGTGATGTACTTTTCTTTTTTCTAATAAAAGGTTTTGATTAACGGTCTTAGGTTGGAGCCTGTTCCTTGTTCCTCGCTTGTGGGACGCTAATTGGTTACTTTCATCGCCGTACGACAGATTCATCTCATGACAAAACGTTCGCCGGAACCCGATTTTTCATAGAATCTCGTATAAAGCTAGAATATGAGAAAGAGCAGCAAGTAAGTCATTTTGATGTATTTTCAAGAATTCTTTTTAGAACAGATGAGTCGTTTATTTGGAAAGTATGGCAAGTCTATTTCTTTAGAAAATAAAAAATAACGGCAATTATTGATAAATCTTAGTACGATCATTTTATTTGTAACAATTAAGAGCCAGAAAAAAAAAAAAAAAAACAATTTAGAATCCTAATATTTAGGAAATAGAAATTTCAGCTCTTCATTTACTGTACTAATGTTTGAAATGCTTTACCTTTAATATCTCGCGGCAACTAAAAAAGGACTTGCCCTACTTTCAAAAAAAAAAAAAAAGTTTGTATTTTTATTGATGTTTTCGAATTTAAATATTATTAGTTGGTTTTAACCCGGTAGCACTCGCATGCCAAACAAAAGGTCGCGCGGGGTACCTGTATGACTCCATCTAATTAGTTCTTTCAGTGCAATTTGTACATGTAAATTTTAACAAAACTTCATTGTAAATTTACAAAATAGATATTTTTACGCATGAAAACAATTTAAAAAATTTAAATTGATTACTGCAACACGTTTAAAAGAAATACTAAAAAAAAATTCTAAGAAAAGGAATGAAATAAAAAAGACACTTACCTTATACCAATGTTAAATACTACATGCTTTTATTACAGAAATACTTGGAGTGAACCTTGCAAAAATTACAAGTAAATTGTTCACATCTAACACAAGAGATTTAAGTTTTTTTGAATTTCGTCTCCAGTTGCAGATTTCGTTCCAGAAAATAAATACGGGTTTTCAACAATGAAAAACACCAACTACCGGCGGGTGCTCTTGAAAGAAATCATTTAGAAACTGAGCTACAAAAGTTCGGGTACAAATTTTTGCCTTTCTCACTCAAAAACATACGGTTTTAAGTGATTTGGGTTACTCAGGCCCCCGCGCGAGTTTTCCCGGGTTAATTACATGATTTGAGAATAATTCGGTGCGGAATCACTGCCGTGTGTAGTTACGGGCTTCGTGCAAATGGAACCGCTTCACGTAAGAAAGTGGAAATGTCTGTGAAGATAAATTGAGAAGATTGGAATTGAAGTACATCTACAGGATGTCTACTAATATCGAGATGCAAAAAAAAGAAAAAAAAATCAGAATTTACAGTATCTCATTTTTAACATTTTCAACGTTGTATCACAATTTTGGGTTTCACTCTTCCACAACCAAAATTGAGAACAAAATAATACTTGCCATTTAACGAATAAATACCTTTGTAATTAAAAATTAAATGGATGAACTAGAAATGTTTTAGTGCACAAAAATTACAAACTACTGCAGACACGTGTTTCGGGGTTACAAGGACCCCCTTTCTCAATGCAAAGAAGTGCTAACTTCATAAAAAGTCGTCCTCGGATGACTTTTCATCCAAAAGCTCACACACTGCTTTGGATTGAAAAATAGGATCCTTGTAGCCCCGAACCACGTGTCTGCAGTAATTTGCAACTATTGTGCATTAAAACGTTGGTAATTCATTCATTTAACATGTCATTTCGTGTGTACAATATATTTGCTTTAGAAATTGATACTTTTCTATCGTATACTTTTAGTTCAACCATCATATTAATACTACATAATAAATTTTATTTGTTTCTTCTACCAACGTTTCAAGAGAAAATGGTGGAAGCTTTAGTTAACAGTTTAATTAATGTACTTAAAATCCTCCTTGTGCCTCTTAAAGCTTTACAGTTCACCTAATCTTTTCTTTTATTTATCGATACGACATCAGGGAAAAAATTACAAACAACAATACAGACGTCAAGTGTAGTAACACTGAATGTTTCCGAACATCGATTCAATTAGTTCTTAAAATGGGTGTTTTTTTGCCAACCTAAAATACGAAATCTATGAAATACGGCTTAGAAATTCAACTCAAATCATGATTCCACAAAAAATTGATACCTTGTATTTTTTATAATTTACTTCTATTTTACGTAATTAACTATATTATATTAAACTTCGTCTGTAAGAAATATTGCCATTTGAAAGAAGAAAAATGTTGATCACATTCTGGTTTATTATTAAATACACACTACAGTTTATTTTGCAACTCAGTTCACATCAATGGTACTTTTCCAATTCAAGTGTTTTGTATTTTTTTCACTATTTCAATAAAAATTTCAATATAGGTTCAGTATTTTCATTATACATATATAAAATTAAGACGTCATTTCCAGTACTAGTTTCCAGCATGCAGATTTAAGCCTTTTACTATCAATTTATTTCTAACTACCAATAATCGGTTGCTAAAATATCATTTTTAAACCTTTCTTTCTTGTACTATATCGTATCACCGTGATTATGTCAAAAGATCCTGTGACATTTCTATTGCATTTTTACGTTACCATTTTGTAAGAAAAAAATAAACATTCTGCACGGAAGGAATGCTTATGAAATTTCAACACTTTTTGTTTTTCGTACTGATAAAAGTTGCAATCTGATTCAAAAATGCAACAATATGAGTTAAACTGATATTTAATTTAAATTAACTATTTCGTTATTTTCGTATAGGAACAGTTGCTTCTAAGTGTAATTCCTGCTTACATTGCGGCAGAAGTGAAACGCAGCATAATGCTCAAAATGGCAGACGCCTGCCAGAGTTCCAGCAACCAGTCCAAGCAACGGTTTCATGAACTGTATGTCCAAAGGCACAACAATGTCAGGTAAGGTTTTTTTTGTTTTTTTTTTTTTTTTTTTTTTGTCGAACTTCTTTTCCATCTATTCTTAAGTATTTTCGTCCACAGTCAAGTACTGCCCGTACTTGGGAAAGTCAAACTTTTACTTTTGGTAGATATTAATCATAAGTTTTTAATTTGAACAAATTTTTCTATTTTTAAGAAGAGCCTTAGTAAGTTACCTCAGAACAAGTTATAGATGTGCAGATATCACTCAAAAATAAAACAAAAAAATATTCACTGTTCAATGTTGAGAATTCTCTTCCCTAACTTAGTACTGTTAACATTTTGATTATTCCTTTTTGTGTGCAGCAATAGATTTAATAACTTAGGAGACCAACTATCATTTTAAAGAAATTTATTTAACAATTTAATAAAGAAAAAGAGCATTAGTTATAAATAATACTAGAGTATTGTGAACTTTTGCAGACTTCAAAAAGAATACTTGCCCTGAAAATATTGATTTTCCCCAGCCCTTTTAACTATTTTGAAAGTAATGTTTCCGCGTTCCCCTCTACATTTGGAAACATTAAAGAATTTAATCCCAAATAATTCTTCATGCAACTGATTTTTAGTTCTCTATGCTCCTGATCTTCTAACTTTTCAAGTTTATTTTTATTATTTCATTGTACGCGAAATTCGCAACAAATAAATTGGTCTCATCTATACTTTGAGACTCATTTTCATTAGTAGAGCTGACATTTGTAATAGTTGGGATAAACGTATTTTGTTCATCGATAGACTCCGATATTTTTTACGAATGGCAAGTTTTTTGTGCTGAATCGGTATGACACATTTATTTCATGAGAATAGTTATCATTGTAAAAAAAAAATACTGTATTTTTTTCTCGATACATTTTTAATTTATTTACTCAATGTTTCTGGTAGGCACGTTTTATGGATTTGTGCCCAGATGACTCCAAGTTTCGAACGAATTTGAAATTTCTCAAATGTATGAATAAATAAGTTATGGTGAGTTAGTTAAGTAGAAGAACTTCCAGTCTATTAGTTGGTTAACCCGCCAGCATTCCACTGCAAAATGCGTAACTCCGGGAAATCAACACTTACTGTTCCAGGGAGAAGAAATCACATAATAAAAGTTATAGATCTCTTTTTCGTATGATGCGCTGCCCAGGGACACACCACGTGGAATCTGAATTGAGACATTGACTTTTCTTTTTTCCTGTTCTTCGTTTTTAGTTATTTTTGTCTTCGTTATCAATTTAAGAAGTTCTCTGCCATTTGAAGTAAAGAAAATAAATTAATAAAAAGTTAAGTAGAAATGAATGCATAAATGAGGCGAAAGTACAAAGCCGAGAAGTATAACAGGAATTCACATCAATGCTGCTCATTTATCATAGGTAACCAAAGTTATTTCCATACTTAAAAATCTAATATTTAGTCGAAACTTTGTTTGACTAGATACGATTTTCATTCATTTTTTCTGATATATTGCTTTTACAATCTCTTCTACAGTATTCTCTACGCTGACATTGTGAATTTCACACCCCTGTCTGAGCAACTTTCTGCATCGGACCTTGTAAAAACTCTCAATGAATTATTTGGAAGATTTGATCAAATAGCACAAGTAAGCACGCAATATAAAATTATTATTTCTCAATTTATCTTCACAGGCATTATTAAAAAAAAAAGATGTAAAGACACACGATAGAATTTAAATTTTTGTATTACAGAGAAACATTTTAATTATTCGGCAATCACTTTTAAATGGCATAGATTTTGTTTATCATCCATTTATTCACTTAAAATTATGTACATGTGTGTCACTCCACATCATCTTCTTCGTTCTTAATAAGAGAAATTATCGTTTCTTTCACATACTCCAGTATTATTGCCGTACAACGCAATCTGACTGACAACCACAGTGGCTCGATCGGTAGAGCGCTAAGCTTAGAGCATATCGGAGTCTGAATAGCAATCAATCCAAGACGTTTCAGGCATATTTACAACAAAATTGTATATTTCAATGAAGAAAATAAATTACACTGAAGAGCCAAAACATTATGACCACCCCTAACTTTTTCAAAGAACTCGTCTAGCGGACGTGGAGACCACATGATTAGGCGGGATTGGTTATAACTGGGGCTGGAGAAGGTAAGGCTTCATTCAAGCACTTTCTTTTACAAGTTATGGGAAAGGGTAACGATCTTAACGAATTTGATAGAAGGCAGATTGTGATGGCACGAAGACTCAAAACGAGTATCTCAGAAACTGCAGGACTGGTAGGTTGTTCACGATCTGTCGTTGTTAGTACTTATGCAAAGTGAAAAAAAGACGGTGAAACCAACAGTAGACGTAAAGGTGTTGGACGGTCACGCGTCGTCAAAGATAAAGGACCTCAGACACTAGACCGCTTGGTAAAGCAAAATCGGAGGCAGACAGTTGATCAACTAACAGCTCAATACAATGCAGATGCGAGTGGAAGTGTTTCCAAACACACAGTTCAGCGGACACTGTTGGATATGGGACTGCGCAGCAGGTGTCCCACTCGTGAGCCTCTATTGACCAAATCATCGCCAATTACGCCTGCAGTGGGCCCGAGAACACCGAGACTGGTCCTTGAATGACTGGAATAGACTTGTCTGGTCCGACGAATCGCGAATACTTGTTCATCACGTGGATGGTCGTGTCAGGGTTTGCCGTCTTACAGGTGAGCAGTTGCTCCCGTCTTGTACCGTTGGTCATAAACAGGCTGGTGGTGGCGGTATTATGATTTGGGGGACTTTTTCTGGCAGGCTCTGGGATCCTTAGTTGTGGTAGAACATACCATGAAGGCTGGGGATTATCTGAACATCGTGGCAGATCAGGTACACCCGTACTTGGTGTCGGTCTTCCCTATTGGAAATGGCATCTTCCAGCAGGACAATGCTCCATGTCACAAGGCTAAAATGTGCTGGAGTGGTTCCAGCAGCATGATGAAGAATTTCAATTAATGCCTTTGCTACCAAATTCACCGAATTTTAATCCTATAGAGCACTTTTGGGATTTCATGGAAAGGCAGCTCAGAGCTGAAACACCATTATGTCAAGATATCTCAAATTTGCGTGACCGCTGCATTAGCATTTGGTACAATCTATCTCCAGACGTCTATCAAGGGCTTGTGGCATCCATGCCAAAGCGAGTCGCAGCTGTTTTGCAGGCACAACGCGTTATTGACTGAGTGGTCATAATGTTTTGGCTCATCAGTGTATATACAACCAGAACACTAAACCATACTCGAAATGCGTTATTTAAACACACGTGTTTCAAGGGGAGACACTGTTAATAATTAACAACTGTATTCAACGCTGTACACAACCAAGAGCAATGAGAAAGAAAGAGAGAAGAGCGCATGTGCGACTTTTCGTCACACAAAATACAACTTCTTCACTTCCGTCACACAAAAGTTTGCCGATCAGAATTTCAAAGACCTCGCATAAAAAGTTTCACTTCAAAAATTTATTTACTATTTAATAAATGAATTATACAGGGAGATCGGAAGATGTGTGGCCATATTTGGTACGAGTTGAGGGGCATAATGACGAGCAAGATTCCTATATGAACACATGGATGCAAACGCAATGCTGACGCTGTACATGCATACAAAGCCAGTGACTGAAAGGAATGAAACAAGTCACACAAAGGACGGTAAATTACTACACAAAGACGTTTTTGTACAACGTTTTTGTTAGACAAGTTTAAATCAGTTGTTGAAAGTGGTGGCCTGCAGCTGTAAATACATGCACCGCAATAACGCATCTACCACATCACATTGAACAGCCATTTTGTCAAGCTTTCACTGATCGCTGCATTGTCGTTACGATGCACGTGTTAAAACTAACAGCGGCAACCTATACAAACGCTTTAAAACTTTCTTAAAAGCTAAAAATTTTGTAAACTTTTCTTTTAGTAAAACAGCTGTTACCTGTCTCATATATTTCAGTGTCTGGTTTTGTGTCCATGCATACCTGGATCTATACATATTGCACTCCCCGTTTTACCCTGCAACAAAATCCCTCCCCAGAGGCCAGCTCATCAGTGTATATTTGCAACGTTATAAGTCGTAATGATAGTTTTTTGAATATTTTTCTCTATTTCTTGGGCCACGTTAGCTTTGAGCTTAGTGAACATATCGCACCCTGGCAAGGAAAATGACCACAACTCAAGAAAACAGCATGGAGAAAGTCAAGGCTTTACGCATTAGTAGCTTTAAGCGCGATTTAGTCTCAAATTGCTTACTGGTTAGTTTTTGTTGTTTAGGTTAATACACACTTAAAGTTCGAAAATTTTACTTCACTGGTGTAAAATTTTAATAATGCGTCAGTATTGATTATATCTTTTTTACGCCTTCACGCACCAGTTACGTAAACTAACTTTGCGAGTTTTGTGGCAAGAAAGAAGATTAAATTTAGATTTTAAATCATTAGCTACTACGTGTCGCTTTCTTTGGCTGGGTGCGATATACTTCTCTATAATTTTGGCTTGTTGTCATTCCCTCTAGACCTCTTCGAAAATTGGCTACACATTTACTGATTAATCTATTGTCTTCTGAAATTTTTAAGGTAATTAAATCAACCTATACATATTCCTTTTTTTGCTTTCTCTGGAGTGCTCAAAATACTTCAGTGTGGAGCAATTTGATCTAGAAAATAACACGTGAAACAATAAATATAATGTAATACCAATCGGCTGCTTTGAAAAGGCATTGTTCCATTGAAAAACTAATCGATTTCTTTTTAGCAAAACATTAAAAATAAAAATTGTGGGACCCCTTGTCTAGTGGTCAGAGAAGTCTGACTGCGATGGGGAGGCCCCGGGTTTGAATTCCGGCTCGGGCATGGATGTTATTTATCCTATCCTGTCCTTGTCCCTTCTTTGTGTGAATGTGTTGTTATGCTGTGATTGGTTGCCTGCCCTATAAACGGTTCCTTATGGCATGGCTGCAGAGGTTTCTTGAAACCCGAAAACACGTGTTTGTAAATTTTACTTCTCTTTGTGCTTCCAACAATTTTTTTAAAATATAAATCCATTGGTTAAAAAGTCGATGGGTAAAATGGAAATGGAGATTTGAGTGAAAATATTTTCGTGATCACAATACTCCCTTCTCTTTGTAAATTGAAGTAAAAAGAAAGATTTTTATCTCCCCCTTTTAATAAAAGCGTAAATTCTCCTTACAAAAGCGGTCTAACAAGTTTGAAATTTTTCCCATAAGAAAGAAAACGATAAATTTAGATTCAAAACTTTAGCGTCTAATTTGTAAGCATTTTGTTTAGAGTTCGTGACATGAAAGCAACCAGCAATAATAATATGTCTGGATATTCCACGTTCCTTTCAAATTATGCGGTTTTGAGAGCAAGCCTGATTCCAAATATAAAATATTTGAGTAAACTTCCCACACACGCTTTGCAGGAATTCTTGATAAACATAAGGTAACGCGAGTAATAAATTTTAAACTAACGTTTGATCTCCAACTAATGATTTCTGCTGAACTTTCTAATGCTAAAAGACATAAGGCATTACAATGAGGAACTTTTTGGTAACTTTTTATTGAAAGAAATTCTGGTTAATTCAAAAGAGGATTTGATTTTTATTTCCTTTTTTAAAAAAAAGCAGTATTGTATTCGCGAAAATATTTTCACTCAAAAATCGAACTTAATTTCCATTTAGCTCACCCCCGAATTAATGTTGAGGTTTTTTTTTTCGACACGCGAAATATCCAATTTGACGATTCTCGAGTTGGTTACGAGTTTTCTCGTGACGTCTGTATGTATGTGCGTATGTATATCACATAACTCAAGAACGGTATGTCCTAGTAAGTTGAAATTTGGTACATAGACTCCCAGTGGGGTCTAGTTGTGCACCTTCCCTTTTGGTTGCATTCGGGTGGGTTTCTTAGGGGGTCTTTTGCCCATTTTTGGGGGGAAATCATTGTTAGTTTCGATGTAAACTCAAGTGGCGTTACAATTTGGCGGACACTGGGCGATATAACGCCAGAAAGTGGAAGGAAGAAGAAGAAGCACCTTTTACTTCCGGATTTCTCTCCCTATTTTGATAAAACCAGAACAGACCTGACGCATGCGCAAATTGGCGGAAAGTCTCGGCTAATGAAAACAGACAGTAAGGAGCACTTGAGTAACATGCAGGATATGTTGGATTTGTGTATGCATGTAGTATATCGTTGTTAGCCTTGAAAATACCGTTCATCCCACCCACTACAAGTGAAAAAAACTCACCGAATGCAAAGCGTCATCTACACCTTTGTGAAAATTAATGGAACCAACCCTTTTTTTTACAAAATCATCTTTATTTACATCATTTTATTATAAAATCAAAATCGAGTAGCCTCCCCCCTTTTTTTGTCGAGCACCATTTTCACTCTATTGGGCATAGAGTCAACTAGAGTTTTACACTTTTCTTTCAATTCTTGATCATCACTTTTCTTTGAATTCTTGAACCATGTTTTTAGCAAAGCACAAATCTTTTTTTTTTTTGTGTGTGGCCATCAGATTTTCACTCAATGCCACAATGTCCTGCCTCTTCCAATCGAGAAGTATCCATGGCTAACAAAAAGATAAAAGTGACCGAATTGAGAAAAAGCAGCAAAAATATGTAAAGATTGATAACATTTAAACAAAACACAATATTTCTAACAAAAAAGACTGGTTATAGCGCCTTATCAACTGGTAGGCTAAACAGCTGTTATAAACAAAGATTGAACAACCTAAAAAATTCGAAAATAAAATTTCTCAACTTGATTCCATTAATTCCCACAAGGGTGTACGAATTGCTAGGATGAATAATGCATCAAAAATATCTTAATGCAAGATTGCAAAAGTCACTAAAGGTTTGTATAAAGCTTATCAAAACCTCTCTTGGCTAAACAGATTTTGAAAATTAATACATTTATTTATATATTTACTTTTAACCTGAAATGTTTGTGAAAAATCCTTTTTAGTTGTTTGAAAGCAGAAAAATGCCTCATGCGTCGTATGCGTATCATTTAAGATATCTTACAAAAATCAGAAAACTGCATTCTGTACTGTTACGTCGATTTTTTACATCATCTTTGAAATTATAATAAATGTTATGTAAATCATCTGGCGTTCTTCATTTTTCTTTTTTATGTGAAGCGCGTAATCCGTTGAATAAAATAGTGATCATTTGGAACAGCGTTGCATAACACGACTCTATTTTTATTAGAAACTGTAAATATTTTCCCTATAAAATATGTATCGCATTTACTGCCCCTTTGGTTGCGCCGAATTTTCCTCCTCCTATATCTCTTACATTTTTTCATGAATAAAACATTTTATTTTGGTGCGAAACAACCATAAAGCGTTGTGCTGATTTCATCGCTTTCAAATCTGCTCAAGAAATAACAAAAAGAAGCATTATTTAAATTTCAGGAACCATTATTGCGTCTGCTTTTGAAATGCTTAAAAAGAATGATTTTTTATTAATGCTTCCCCTAAAAAAATGCGGCTTCCATGCGAATACTCACCTTTTTTACCATTCTGGAATTAAGTGAAATATTGTTACTATATTGCTTTTTCCACTGGTGTTGCCATTTTCACTGGTTTCGAAATCTATATATTTTCAATGTTGGATAAAACTGCTAAACTGAAGAGATTTAAAAGATTTTCAATGTAAAAATGCATGAAAACAATGATTGAAATTGTAGTCTTGGGGGGGAGAGTCATATCATAGCACTATTTGTGGGTTTTCCCTCCATTTGTGTTCTTTTGCAAACACACACACACACCAGTACACACACACACACCAGTACACACACACCAGTACACACACACCAGTACACACACACACACCAGTACACACACCCAGCAGTACACACACACACACACTAGGGGTGCGACATCGATGTCGATGTTTTTGTTAAAACATCGATGTTTTTAACATCGATATTTTACTTTCGATATTTTGCTTATGGAGTTGCCAAAAAAAAAAAAATCTTTTTTTGTTTTTTTTTTGCACCCATTTTATAAGATTAATTTTTCTGTGTAAAGGATGACTTTTGGGATGATCACTACAAGATAGTCGATTAACTAGAGAGTGAGGAAGAGGTAAAAGCTATAGGAAGAACCTGACACCTGGTGGTCTGGTGTCAGAACCCGCAGTCTATTTCAAGGCTCCAGTTATTAAACTATAGGAAAATCGTATACGTTACTACGGTGAAAATTATAACTTGAAAAATTCAGAGCTGGTAAAAGTTGCTTTAAAGTATTTAAGAGTGATGGCAACTTCTGTTCCATCGGAAATAGATGTTTCTCTGACTGGTGGGATAGCCTGCGAAAAGATAAATGCTCTTCTGGGGTACAAAGTAAACAATTTTTCTTTTTCTCCAAACTGTCAACACCAATATTCGTGGTTACTTATCGATTTCCCCCAACAAGACGTCCCTCTATTACTTACAATTGTGTTTAATTATTAACGAACTCTACATCACATATTTCTTGCTCTTAATAATAATTGTTAGAATTAATTTTGTATTTTTAAAACAATTAGCACAACTTTTTCTCATCATTCAACTGACGGTAAGTGCTATGATACATTTTTTCTTATGTTCTTTTTTGATATAAATTTACTTTTACTTTCATTCAGTTTGAAAATATTTCCTTATTACTATAACTAGTTTGAATTAATCGGTGCTTGTCTTATAATCAATTTTCGTCCTACTATAACACCAAGATGTTGCGAAATTATTCTTATTGAATTATATTCATGGTTTGAGGTTCAGTGTTTTCAATATATTCGTCGGGGACGTAACCTTTTGTATTGCTTAAATTAGTGTAGTATATTCAAAAATATATGTTATACATTGATAAAAAGATCGATGTTTGGAAACATCGAAGTTTTTTGGTCGATGTATCAATAACATCGATGTTTTAATTTCTAACATTGATGTTTTGCCATCGATGTCGCACCTCTAACACACACGCAGTGGTTGGAAGTAGCGACGCTATTGTAGTAGCTACATTTTTTAGTAGTTTGTAGTTTAGCGCACTACTTTTTTAAAAAATAGGGTAGTGAATAGTTTGATACAAAAAAAAGTAGTTTGTAGCGATTTCTGGAAACTACTTTTTAATATATATATATATATATATATATATATATTAGGGTGGTCCTTATTTGTATCGGGGAAAAAAATTTCGGAATTCAACAAGTGACACCTCCTAGTTTTGTGACACTATAATAAAAAGTAACGTGTGCAAAATTTGAACTCGATTGGTCAATAATAACACGTGCCCCTAGGCCGTTGAACTTTAACACTTTTGATAATTTTCCCACAAATCGTCCGAGTTTTTACTTCAGACCCAGTACATCGTTTCTCCTAGGTTTGAAAAATATTTTTACAGCGAATTAGCACTAAAATTAACCTTTTTAATTACTTTATATCATCTAAAGATTTTACTTTGAATAATTTCCCGATAGTCTTGGACGGTTTGTAAAATAAATTGCTTTGTGACTCATATTTGGTAAATTAGTTGTGAAATTCTTCGATTAATATTGTGCTCCTCTTTCAGTTCTATCATTCACACAATTTTCAGTATTTTAACAATCTCTCTTCCCTTTAAACAGCTTAAACATTTTGACGTGAATCAGGATCAAATAGGAAAAAATCTTTTAGTATTTGCAACTTATCATACAATTTTATTGACCCGTAATTGATTCTATAAAGAGGAAGATCTTTACTAAGAAAGTATTCTAAATCATCTACTGTTATCTGAAATTTGTTAAACAGTCATCAGACACGTCTTCCTTATCACAAGCATTTTTTGAACTAGTCTTTTCCTGTCTTCAAAGTTAATTCCTTCATCCAATACGGACAAAGCTACTAGTTTATCCCCTAAATATCATAAGTGATTTATGAATGTTCCAATCACTGCTTCTGCTGCATGTTTGTCGTCATTTTGTACGCTGCTAGTTTTTCAGACATATTATATTATTCAAAGGAGCCTCGATTGGGTTGCTGCAAAAAAACATATCTTCATGCAGCATTTAATTGTAAAAGAGCATTAAAGGGCTTTCTTTTCATGTAAGGTCAATTTAAATTTTTTCCTAAATACAAAGATTTTCTAACAAAAATTCCTTTTGCCACCCATGTGGCTCAGGGATAAGCTCCAGGTTGCGGAAAACGTATCCCTGTAGGAAGAAATCCACCAGGAAATATTATTACAAGTTATGAGAATTCTCTGTAATCTTTCTCTATTCCGCTTTTTACGAACAATAATATGTCATTCACTTCGTCTTTTAGAATTTAAGTGGTATGTGTACTTGATTGAAATGTTATAAGTTCTGCATGATGGAGATCTTTCCACAAAATTTTGAAGCGCTTAAATAATTGAATATCTGATCTAGAACTAAGAAAGGCAAGAACTTCTTTAAGGACACACTCTGCAGTACCATTTCAAGTGCATGATGATGGCAATCCGAATGTAATATATCACCATTCAGTTTTTGCTCTAAAAAATTGCATGCACAATTTATACGTTTGGTATTGCAAGTTGTTGTATCAAACACAACAGCTAGAACAGTTAGCAATAAAGAGCTATCATCTAAGATACTATATACAACAGAAGAAATATCTCAGGAATTCCGAGTAGCTGTTCAACATTGGGCCTTGAAGCTATCACAGTAAGCCTATCGGCGATTTTTTCCCCCAGTTACATCTGGATGTAGCTTTGTATCCCAGTGAATAACTACAAAATCTAAATTTAAATTCATGAAATTTAATTTTACCTCTCGAAGATTTTCTTTTGCTCTCTTAAAGAATGTACGATTGATCACTAGGTCATTTGGATTTAAATTCACTGCATCTACATAGACTGTAAATAAATGAACAACATCTTTATCCCTAATATGACATTTGTCTAACAGTGATGAAAGGCGAGCAGATATCAATAATTGTCAAGCTTTTTTGCATTGTGGTTGATCAGCTGTAGAAAGCAAAAGTTCAACAGGTAAGGATAGATACCCATTTCGGTTTCTAAATCTTGTGAATCGCAAGAGTTTGATGATAATAAAGGACTATGTACTGAAATAGAAGAAAATTAATTAAAAGTATAGATTTCTACATTGTTCCGATCTGGATTTGTTTTTAATTTATATTTTAGCTATGAAAAATACAGTCTATTTTTATGTCAGCAGTAATCGAGAATTTTTCGAAATTTATATTTTAAAAATTAAAAATTGCATAAGCATTTAGGCAGTTTATAACTAAAGAACAGCGAATTAAAATATAATTACAATTACTTATATTTATAGCATTGAAACCTTGCGACTCTATTTGACACACCTATTACATACACAGGGAATTTCGTAAATCAACACCCCCAAAAGCCTGGAGGAGGCAATTTGTTGTTGTCAAAGATCGTTCATTAATGGCCTAGGTCATTCATTAATGGACTATAGAATCCCTTGTGTCCATCTTGATGGGAAGAAACGTTCCCCTGACGCTTGGTCGGAACAAGCGCAGAAGAGCAGTACGCTTGACCCAAGGCCATTGGTGTACATTTTATTTTTTGTAACATGTTAAATTTTACAGAAAGAAAGTGAGAGAATGGTCGATCAGGAAGTAGCAGCACCTATTGAGGTTCAAAATTACTTTAAATATAAAATGTTAGAATATTTTTACATAAAAATGAGAAAATCCGCAATTTTTTCTTCGAAACTCTAAGAAGGGGGCCCTAGGGGCACGTGTTAATATTCATGGATTGACTTTAAATTTTGCAAGGATCATTTATTCGTACAATGGAACAAATTGAGGGGGAGAGAGAGATATATATATATTAAAAAAAAACAATTCGGTTGAAACGAATTTGACTTGTGCAAATCTTACGCGAGTACAATTAGCGGACGCAATGAGAAATAAGACTCATAAAAATGCGAGGTGACCTCAGGCATATCATTTCGGCGCCATACGTTCTATCTGTTTGACGCCATTAGTTCGTTTGCAATCGCAATTTTCTTGTTTCGCCAAATTTGTACTGAATGGACAATAGAGCTTGACTTATATAAAGAGAAATGTATATACGAATTAGCGATAACCGCCGATTTAGTAACTTCTTTGTTTTTGGCTGCTGAGAATGTCCCGCGGATGTACGTTTTAAATTTCAAAGAGATTATATTTCCAATACTCTAAGAGCACTTATTTTCGCGAAAATGAAGATATCGGTGATTTTGTGAGTTGAAAATTTCGTGAATTTTACATGTACAGACCGAAAGTTGAAAAACAAAATATTTCTCGAAGCTTAAATTTTCGTAATCACGACGGGTACGCGAAAATCGCGAAAAAATAAAGTGTCGCGAAAAAAAGTGCTTCTACAGTATTCACCAAATAAAGAAGCTACTGGAAATGTTATAGAAGAAGATAATATTGAATTGCTCTGGCTGACTTTCAATGAATACGATCATTACAGTGTTAAATAAGAGTATGATAACGGACATTTTTGAAAAAAAGAAAAGAAATAATAGATAATTCTTAGTAATATTAAATGTTCAGATGAGCTAAATTATCAATCTAAACCTTTTTTAGTTCAATCCTCCTACGGTGTGTGTTTGTATTAGGGTGTCCCCAAAAAATCAAAAGTTGATTTTTCAAGTCGCACACTCTTTTATATTTTTCCTTTTAAGTCAAAACAATTTTAAAAAGGCAACTAGTGCCAAATTAAGAAAAAAAAGAAAGCTTTTTTTCAGAAACTCAAAATTTCTGTTAATAAAACGTTGCCCTTATACCCCGCATGCACCACAAAAACATTTATTCAAATTAAAAAACATTAAGGGATCCCACACTTGGCCTAAAATTTATAACTTTCTTCAAAAAACTGATTTTTTGGGTACATATTTTTAAAAATGTATAGTAAATTTTACGAAATTATCAAGCTGACAAATAACAACAATAAAGTCGGTAATTAGCGTTAAATATAAATTTTTGATCTCTTGTAATATTGTTTCCCACATAGTACTCAAAAATATGGATTTTTTCACGTTTAAGTTAAATTTTTCATTTTAAATAAATTATTATTTTTATTATTCTTTTGAATTATTTTTTTATTATTATTTTTATCATTCATCTGAAAATGTGTTCGCTAATAATTTTTGAACTCGATATTTTATTCAAATTTATATGCAAGTTTTTAAATGATAAATAAAAAAAATCGTTTTGAAGAAAATTATGATTTTTAGGCCAAGTGTGGGACATTTAAATGTTTTTTAATTTAAATAAATATTTTTGTGGTTCATGTGGGGAGTGGGGACCAGGGGGACAACTTTTATCAACAGAAATTTTAAAATTAAAAAAAAAAGCGCTGGTTTACATGTATAAGACAATCGATTAACGTATACGACAATCGATTTTGATCTTCATAATTTAGCATTACAATAAAATGTTTTTTGAAAAACACTTTCGATAATTTTGGCGCGTTGAATGTGAAATGGATTACACCCCTAAAGAAACATGTTTTCTTCATCGTGATAATTGCAAAATTGTTTAAAAATTAAACAGTGAATCACAAGAGTAAAAACTTTAAAGAACTTCTTGAGGTATACTGAGTGTCATAAACAGAAGTAGAAGATAGCAAAAGTTTTCAGTGTGTTAAAAACAGTAGTAAAAAGATATGGTGAAATAATTTTTTTAAGTACTTTGAAGTTATTGGCTTGGACCAATGAAAAGATCCATTGCCGACAATTACATGCTAGCATACGTTCAGCAATTAAATTAATTTGTTAACACTACTGACAACTAACTATGGTTGACATTATTCTTTTTTGTTTTTGGCATTAATTAAAAAGGTTTTCCTGCCAGTTAGCTACCAACCTACCGAAGGTAAAGCAATAAATAAATAAATAAATAAATAAATAAAAGCACTTTAAAATCGGCAGTTATTGAACAAATCATTAGCAACTGGGTCGTTTCCGAAATTTTAAAAGTATATTTTTTCTGAAAAATCATGTTTAAAAACGTAGGATTTAACCATTTTTAAAATAATTTGACCAAGTTCAATGTTTCTTAACAATTATTTTAATCGGCGCGCAGATTCAATTTCATATTTTACGCTTCTGGACATGACATCAAAAGAGATGAAATGCCATTCACTGATGCCATTAGCGCAGAGCGCAATATTTAATTCTCTTTTTTACTCGCACGTACTGGCAGCGATATGGGTGATAGCAAGCGTAGAGCTCAATGTTTAATTCGCTTCTGAATTATCATAAGCTGGAAATGGGGCAGACAGCAAGCGTAAGCATTCAACGCGCCAAAGTTCGTCACTTGTGACGTCATAAAGACCACGTCTAACATGAAAAATCACACCTTTGAAAAAAAAATGAATTAAAAATAAACCGTTTTGAAAACAAAAGATTTTCCTCTCTCCATGTTTTTTTCCCCCCTACTTTATCAATTCCAGTGACTAAAAGTAGTACTTTTGACTGATGTTAACAGCCCCATTCAAACACGTATTTTTAGTGTCGAAAGAAATGGTAAAAATATATTTACATCCCGTCCATCCATGTTTAGTTTGGGAAAAAAAAAATTTTAGTTTCTTGACCAAGTGAAATTCTGTTATGACACTCAAAAATTAAACGTCCCGCCAATTAAACGCTCTTGAACAAAATACGAGTTTAATCCATTCTTGCTAAAAGATACTTTGAAAACTTTTGTGATGAAGAGTGGTTGTGGACAAGCCTTTGTTACTCTCCATTGCATTGAAATATTTTTGTTCAGAAACTCCTTTCAGAGTTTTAGAAACTTTTAATTATTTACAGTTCAATACCGTATCATGAGACAAAAGAGTTCAACTAATCAGGAGAGGTGGAATGTCCTAAGCAAGTTCTGTTCCTTGAGAAAGCTGTGTGTCGCGAGTGTGACGAGAAATCGTCGCAAGTGTTTTCTCGAAATTTAATGAGTAAGCAGAGTAGATGGAATCTTTTGGGAGAGTAAAAGACTCGATAGGCCTTTCTGATAGAAGAGGGGAAAAAGAAAGCACTAAAAAAAGAAAAAAACAAAAAACAAAGAAAAATGGCTACAACTATTCTACAAACGCGATAGTGATTTTTTTTTTTTTTTTTAACTAACTAGGGGGCTCTGCCCCCTGCTCGCTAATGCTCACCAACCTCCAAAGATTGCTTCGCAATCTTATTTGATTTAAATCTTCAATTAAAAAGAAACAGATTAAAAAAGCATTATGAGCTCCCTTTGGATCAAAAAGCATCCCTTCCCCGGGTTTCAAAAAAACTTGTACCGACTTGCAGAGTCGTAAGGGCTAAGGCGCTCCTGAGCATTGCAAAACTGGAGTTTTGTACGTTTGAAAAGTCGCTTTCATATTCGTGGCCTCTAGTATATATTTGCTCTTTGGCTCGGGGCTTGAATTGAATTGAGCATAAGATTTTCCAGTAAAACCGAAACCCTTAAAGTTTGTGAATAAGAAAGAAGAACCATGTGAATCGAAAAGTACTTATGGCAACGCCAAACAAAACATCAATAATTTTAATGGAGATGAGATTATTTGAACTTGATTTTTAACGGCTTTTAACTTTTTTCCTTTGGAAAAAGATTAGTTTTTCAAACAAAGGTCGAGATAGATCTGGAGTAAAAAAAGCCGCTCTTTTCAGTGGTGTCAAAAAGAAAACTGTGGAACAATTCTTTTGCTTCTTAATGATAGATTTAATGAAGAAAGTAGTGCTTAGATTTTATCGAAGCCAAAAAAAGGCGAGCAAAACACGCAAATAACTCCCGTCGAATTTAAGTTAGAATATTGAAACAAATGGAGTAGAACGCGGAAAATTCTACCCTTTCCAACGATATATAATATTAATATGTACAAAATTTCACCCTTTAATAGGCAATAATAGACAATTTACGCGAAATTTGAACTTAAAAATTTAATTACAAAAAAACTAATTCGAATTTTAATAAAATAATAGTTTAAAAAACTAAAAAAAAAAAACACGCTTTAGTAGCAAAATGAACTAAAAAGTTAAAAATAGTCTTTGGATGAAAAGTATATAAAGTAATTGAACAAACACTTAATTTTACTGTAATAGAAAAAAAGCGCGGGGAGCTTCTCATTTACAATTTTGCATGGATAACAAGTGGAAGAAATTTAAGACAACTGATAAGAAGCTCCCCACGCTTTTTTTCTATTACCAGTAAAATAGTGTTTGGTCAATGACTTTATATACTTGTCATCCAAAGATTATTTTAAACTTTAATTCATTTTGCTACTAAAGCGTGTTTTTTTTTAGTTTTTTTTTTTTTAGTTTTTTTAACTATTACTTTATTTCAAATAAGATTTAGATGCTAAATATTTGCTAACACTTGTAATTCTTAAATGAAATCTTTGTGCGTGTGTTCGATTTTTATGATGGAATGTGTCCTAGTATTCTATTTCATTATTTGCATCAGACATTTTGAATGCCTTCTGGTAAATTTCTGTGCAGACATTGTTACACTTCGCAACTCTGATTTGTACGTTGTAAGTAATTTTAATAAGCCACTGGCTATTTGTCCAAAGGGAAGTTGGACCCACAAACATACAAGTTAAGCTAATAAAAGCGTGTTAATTAGAATAAACTTGTCGTGAATAAATTGAGTATGGAATATTGCATTGTCAATGGGATCTGAGGTTGCATTCCAAATTTTAAAAGAATCCGATCACAAAAAGTGGGCGAAAATTGAGTTACGAGATTATAAATTTAATTTCGGTGTAGACGGGAATAGAACGCACGCCCAATTATTTCCGGAGGTGGACGTCAGCGAATACTCGCTCCTTAGACCGCTCGGCCACGAACGCTGATTAAACGGTGGAATGTACTAACAGAAATAAGCCACTAGCTCTTAGTCCAAAGGAGAGTTACTGACAAACATACAAGTGAAGCTAATAAATGCTTATTAAAAAATAAAACCCAAGGTGCACACCCCCGGGGCTCGAAGTAATTCTGTACAAAATTTCAAGGCTGCAGGTGCTATGGGGTCTCCTGCCACAGACTTCCTTCCAAAATTTTTTCGAAACCTTACTTTTATCTTCTTTACTATTAATAAAGCTGAAAGTCTCTCTGGATCTCTCTGTCTGGATGTCTGGATCTCTGTGACGCGCATAGCGCCTAGACTGTTCGGCCGATAATGTTAATGAAATTTGGCACAAAATTAGTTTGTAGCATGGGGCAGTGCACCTCGAGGCGATTTTTCGAAAATTCGATGTGGTTCTTTTTCTATTCCAATTTCAAGAACAAAATTATCATAAGATGGACGATTAAATTACGAAATTATCACACCGTGGAACCGTAACATGGGCACAAGCCAATTGGCGAGAAAATTCACCATACATTATTTGCAAATGTACAGGCGAACCAAAATATTTTTTAATTTTCTACTACGGGCAAAGCCGTGCGGGTACCACTAGTTTACTATAAAGAGATTATTGAAGATTTAAGTTGTTCTCACAAAATGATGGGTGGACAAGCTATACTGCCTTGGGCAGGTAAAAGGCGGCAACTTCAAAATTATCATTTTCAATTACTTCTTTTTTTGCATGTTTGTCATGTATTGTACTTTATCTTTATAGTAGTAGTTTGCTTATTTTATTTCCGCTGAAAATAAAGAGCGGAAAAAAACGTTAAATTCTAACATTTCCCTATAGTTAGTACTAAATCCAAAACGCGTTTCTTCAAATGTCTGAAAACCTCTTTTCTGCAGATACTGCCGTTTACCATCGCACAGCTTAATAAGTCAAACTAAATTTTCCTGTAAACTCTGCGAAATAACTTGAAGCATAAAGATTTTCCATGGCTCCTAAGATTTTATTCTTCTTGTAGAGCTCTTTTAATAAGAAGGGGAGGGTGTGGGGATTTTTGAATTATAATCTGTATTGATGATCTGAGATACCCATGAATCTGCAGCCACTGCCGGGTGGATTCTGGGATATGAAGTTGTTGCTTGTGTTTTCAATCAAATGATCGTTATTTTTCCTGATTTCAGGCAAGCTATGTTTCTTTTTTGCCTTTTCACACATGCATCGGTTTATGACATTTTCTTTTATGAATAAAAATTAGGTGAACAATGAAAATGATCAAACGACTATGTAGCTAATTATCATTAAAAACATTAAGGATAGGCTTTAACCGAACTCTTAATATGTTGAATTGGAACAAAAAAGCGAGGTGGAGTGTAGTGAGAAAGTCTCATTGCGCCCCATCCTGAACTCTGATTTGAAAGGTATGTTTTTTCTAAATTTATTTTATGACTAGTGGTACCCGCACGGCTTTACCCGTAGTTGAAAATTAAAAGGTCATTCGGTTCACCTGTATATTTACAAATAATGGATGACGAATTTCTCGCCAATTGGCTATGTTTATTCGCTCTCCCATGATAATTTCGTAATTTACTTGTCCATCTTATGATAAATTTGCTCCGGAAAGCGTTCTTAAAATTGAAATAGAAAAAGAACAAAATTGAATTTTCGAAAAATCGCTTCGAGGTGCACATCCCTATGCTACAAACTTTATGCCAAATTTCATAAAAATCGGCCGAACGGTCTAGGCGCTATGCGTGTCACAGACATCCTACAGACATCCAGACAGAGAGACTTTTAGCTTTATTATTAGTAAAGATTAAGGGTTTTCAACTTGCTGTTTATTTACTTTACACGTATTCCTACCTCATTAAAAATGCGAATTTAACGACGTAAAGCGAAAATAGGCCCCTTGCATGAGGTACAGCGAGACACATTTTACGTTCCCTTTTTATACGTTATCTCAAAAACTTCAAATAGTAAGGCAATTTTTTGTGTCTCAAAATTTTGTATACTTAAGCTGCATTAAAAATCCACCTCAAAAATTTTCTAATGAAATCGAAGTTCTTGATTTTTTTTTTATTTTTGTCGCACTGTGCCCCACCCTCCCCGAAATTATGTGATGTTCTAAATAATTTTGTGACGCAGATTTTTGACTGCTTTATGAAGCTAATCTGAACTGATTTTCCAGACGTATCTACGATTTTCAATGCGTAAAATATACTTACAGAGGCGTAAAAATATTTTTGTTTGAAAGATTAGAGTTAAATTAAAATAAATTATTTTAGAAGTGTTTTATTTAAAACTAGAAAATCGCCCGTCAAAGTATGACGGGATTGACGGGTGAAAATTGCTTCGATATTTGAACGAATTGCTTGTTGTGTGATATTTTGATAGTTCGACATTTTTACCCTAACTCCGGTGGATTAGCACTAAATTCCAGTAGATAGCGTTCATTGTTGACCACTTTTTCGTTTCTTCATTCTTCTAAAATGAATCCTACCAGTAAAACAGTTGAGTTACCTGATCCAGTTCATCCTTTTCAAAATGAAGCATTTACCCGCATGTCAAACATTACCAAAAAATATTATCAAATCATGATGCTATGGCACGAGTTTCATTGTTGATGACGTCAGACCGTTACTCGATCACTGAATTCGCTATTATATATATGAGGGTGATCTATTAAAATGTAAAAATAATAATTATGAATCAAGTCAAGAATTTGAGTGTTTTAGTGGTTTTCTCTCGTGATTTTCAGCTGCGATGAATTAACACGTTTTATAACAATAGAAAACTTTTCAAATAATTTCAAGAGAAATTAAAATCACATGTTAACTGCGCTTCCGGACTTGAAACTCTATTTTAATAAATCTTATTGAAGTACTGAAAATAATTCTCCTCTGACAAGATCATAAAATAAATATTTTGCGGTTGTTGACCGTACCATCTTGTCACCTTCACCGACTTATAGATCAAAGGATGTTTTCAACAAAGCGATTCTTATTACTTTCGTCAATTATTCACTAATGTGAAAAGAGAGTTTTCTACTATAACGAACTATCGAAAATCGATGTTTCCATGGAAAGATTAGATTTTTATTGTTGCTTGGTCATTGTTTACGATAAGTTTCGGTTTTGGAAAAAGATTTTATTTTAAGTGTCGTTATCGGAAAAGTCTGTGATGAAATCAGTTGTATTTTTATATCCAATAAAGAAAGTCAAATATGAAAAAAAAATTACCGTGGTCATATCGAGGATGTTAAGATCTTTTGGTCTGATCAAAATTGAACGAAAAATGAAATGTAGAAGTGGGACGAGACCTTTCGGACAAAAAAAAGTTTTGGAAAACAAAATATTCCTCTAAAACAAACCAGAGGTAGACAGACAAACAGACACATTTTCCTTATTTTCTGCATTTTTTACTTCCTTTTACAAAAAAGGAAGTATTGTATTCGCGGAAAAATTTTCACTCAAAATTCGACCTTAATTTCCATTTTGCTCACCCCCGAATTAATGTTGAGGTTTTCTTTTTCAACCGAACACAAGCGGACCTGTGCCTAAGAACGTATAAAAACCCGAAGTATCCATTTTGACATTCCCCGAGTTAATTACAACGACTTTTCTCCTGACGTCCGTACGTACGTATGTATGTATGTGCAGATGTGCGTATGTGCGTATGTATGTCGCATAACTGAAGAACGGTATGTCCTAGAAATTTGAAATTTGGTACGTAGTTTCCTAGTGGGATCTAGTTGTGCACCTCCCCTTTTGGTTGCATTCGGGTGTTTCTAAAGGGATCTTTGGCCCCTTTTTGGGGGGAAATCATTGTTAATTTCGATGTAAACTCAAGTGATTTTACAATTTGGCTGACACTTGGCGATATATCACCAGTCTTTTGGTCGCCAAGTTTTGGCGACAAATTTGGCGGGTGTTTTTTTTTTTTTTTTTTTTTTATTTCAATTTGGGCATTGTTGGTGATATTTAGAGAGTAAACTATTGAATCACATTAAAATTGCCAAAAATGGGAAAAATGACATTAAATTGGAGTAAAAGGAAGTCATGTGATACACACATCAGCTCGTTTGTTTTCAACATTTATTAAATTATGGTATTAATTTCTGATGTCTTTCTTTCTTTCTTTTTTTTTTTTTTAAGTGAAACTGTAAATTATGTAAGGGCTTTCAAATTCTGATCCGAAACCTTTTTGTGTGATAAAGAGTCGCCCATACGCTCTTCTGACTTTCTTTCTCGTTGTCCGCGTTTGAGTGCATTGCGTTCAGGCTGCGTGACGATCACTTAGTACAGCTGATGGTAATCAACAGAGTATCCGTTAAAACATTTGTGTATAACTGGCGCATTTTGTCTATTGTTTAACGGTTCTCATTGTTAACAATTTATTTTTTTATTAAAATGTACAATTTTGTTGTGAATATGCATAGGTCAGGCACAGAAAGAACAAGAGCGTGGCATGAGAGAAAAAGTGCGGGTGACAGTTCGGAATGTAAAAAATCACACGTCATGGAACAACAACAGAGCCAGTCTTCTAACGGTTCCTAGAAAATTTAGACTCGAGAGTTTTCATTACAGAGTTTAGCTATCAAAACTGATAATTTCTTTTCTTACGAACGACGATGATGCACATTAACACATATCTATATAATTTTATGTAAATAATCGAATAATAAACAGAATCTGTGCTTTTTAAAAGCGATTGAGGAATAATTAAAATGTTTTCCTTTTTAAAAAGAAGTTTCACTGTCTTTGGCTCTTTGGGACACACCCTGTTTTCCTGGGTGTTTGCGTTTTTTTTTTTTTTTTTGGAGAAATCGCGAATTGCTCATTGTTTTCACTTGATCTGAGAATGACATCCGTCCTTTGATTTTATTTTTCTATGCTTATAATGCGGACGTCTACGTGACTCGAAATTGATTTACTTATAAAAGACCTTTTCGACTTTACAAAATCCTTTTTACGCGAAAACACTATCCAGCATCTAGCCCCTGACATTCATTTGAGTTTTTACGTCGTGAATTTAAATTATAATTTGATAAAAGCCATTGGTAGAAACATGAAGCCCAACGAGTAGGGTCATCTCGCAATTCGTGATTGCGATAAACATAACTTGAGAGAGAACTCAAGCTCTCAAAACCCAAACTATTTTTTTCTTCCCTTTCTTTTCACTTCTTTGCACTGAAGAAAAGTTCCATGTAAGTTGTAAGAACTGACCTAAGCATTGAACTTCCTTCTTGCTTAATGGTTGTAAATTCAAATCGCCTTGCACGCATGTTTTTTTTTTTTTTTTTTTTTTGCAATACCTTAAGTCACTTTTTATGCTTTTGTATAGATTTTTACGTGAATGTAGGCAAAATGAAACGCATCAAAGCAATGGAATCTTTACAAAACATGTGTGAATTTAGTCAGATCCTTCCCTCGTTTTGGGAAGAGAATTATATTGAGTTCCTTAATATTCAAACGCTATTTCTCAAAGACTTCGAAAACAACTTGTTTCCTATTTTGCGAATCTTCCTCCACCCCTCTCCCACAGCTTTTTTTGTTCATATTTTAAGGAATTAATTAATCCTTTGCAACTGAAATTTTATACGTTTTACTTCTTAGGCCTTGCCATTTCCCTCTTCTTGCAAATATTGAGGTTGAATTTCACATCAATATAAACAATAATTCTTTCTTTTACAGCTGCTTAAAAATTGAACTTGAGTTAAATCTCCATGCATGTATTTAAGAACATCAAGAATTATACTAAAAAGTAGTCAAGGAAATACGTTTTTGCATTCAATACGTAAGAAAGTTTTTTAAAAATATGCCTGGTAAATTATTCAGTGTTCATCAAAACGTAAGTTTCCATGTTTTATACAACAACATTATCTGTTTTAAGCTTGACTTAATTCGGTATGTTGCATGATTTACTGTGAAGAAATACTGATTCTGAAACCACAGATATACTTTCTATGTAGTTAGAAAAATTTACAATATATTTGCGCTTCCGGTTTAGTAGCATTTCAAATATAATGTCACATTTGTTTGCTGACGAAGTAGTTTCCAAGCAAGTTTCCAAGTTGTTGATGCCCCTTCTTTTTTTTTTCTGCATAGAGAGGACTAGTATATTTTTGTTGCTGCTTAATCACAGCATTGCACTCGAAAATCAAAGAGGGAGAAAAAGTGGTCATCTCGAATATGGAAACATTTCGTAAATTATCTGCTCCTTACTTACCGTTGCCATGACGAAGTGAGAAAACTTGCATTTTGATTTCTATTATCTCATGGGAATAGGTAGCCATTGACGGAGCGTCGCAGTAACAAAAAATCAATTCAAGCAATAAGTGTAGCCTCATCTTCAAACGCAATGAAACTGCACTAAATCAGCGATTGTTCGAAATAGTGATTTAGAAGGTAATGTTGAGACCGTTGAGAGAAATGGTAGTAATCAGACGCATTTTAATGCTCTAACAAGCGCATGTTACGCATTGGAAAATCGAAAAGAGGTCTTAAAAATTTTCTCTATCGTATTTCCACAACAATTTTGCATCGTTGGGGGAAAAAAGCAACTTGAAATTAAAACAGGATTGGGACATTCCACCGTCACATACGGGGAAAAAAGACGCTTAAATATCATTAACATTTTGTCGAGTCTATTCATATTTTAATTAAACAGGCATAAGCAAATGTTTTAATCTTTACATTTGATACAAAGATATCCCTGACACAGATACATTTTTATTAAGCAATTTTGTTGTTTAAAATTTAATTTAAACGCGTGCGTCACGTGCGGGACATCAAAAGTCAACCTCCTGTAACTTGCTTATTAAATAATTAATATTTTTGCTCTTTTAATATATTAATGATACAGTTAATTGTAGATGTTGAGAGCAAAGGTTCCAATGTAAAGGAAACATATCTCATTTGTTGAGAAGCAGTAGTTTGAACGGAAAAAGTAGTCGCTTTGTACCGCACATGACGGTTCATATACACTGCTCGACAATGAAAATGCAACACCAAAAAGGAGTAGTCAGAAAGTGAAGAAATTTGAAAAAAAGGTGTCGGCTCAGTAGGATGTAGAACCACCGCGGACAGCGATACACGAAGAAACACGTCTAGGCATAGATTCAATAAGGGTGCGGATGGTGTCCAGAGAGATGGCTCTCCATTCCCTTTCAACCATTTGCCACAGTTCGTCTTCTGAACGATGCAGGGACAGAGTCTGCAAACGGCGTCCAATCACATCCCACACATGTTCGATTGGTGACAGGTTAGGAGAATATGGTGACCAGGGAAGCATCTGTGTGCCTTGGAGAGCAAGTTGGCAGATGCGAGCACTGTGTGGTCGGCCGTTATCCTGCTGAAAAATTGCATTAGGTACCTCTTGAAAGTAAAGGATTGCCACCGGCAGCAGCACATTATCTAAGTATCATTGGGCCATCATAGTGCCCTGAATACGAACTAGAGGTGATATGGATTAGTACGCAAATGCGCCCCCCAAACCATTATGCAGCGTTGTCGTGCGGTGGGACGTTCCGCAGTTACTGCCGGTTTAGATCTGTCTCCAAGTCGACGCCAGCACTAGAAAAACAGAAGCGGGATCATCTGAGAACACGACATTTCGCCATTCTGTCATCCACGTCGCTCTAGTCTGGCACCATACTAAATGTTGCTATCTATGTTATGGGGTCAATGGCAGTCTTAGCGGACGCTGTGATTGCAGATCCCGTGCGACCAAACGACGGGAAATGGTTCTGATTGACATGGGAACATTCAGGGTATCTTGCACCTGCTGCAGAATTGAGGAACAACTGACTTTTGGGTCTGCTACAGCTTTTCGATGGATGCGTCGATTCACACGTTCTGACGTCACTCTGGCTGTCCCTGCACCCCTCAATCTTGCCACATTTCGTTGTTTCAAAAATCTTTGGCACAGTTTATCTGCTGGAAGTGCCTTCGTTGACGTTGGCCTGGCATTTTCTCGTGTTACACGTATCCTCCAAGACAAAAACAAAATTTCTTCGATAATTCTCCAGTCAGAAATAATTACGCGAATATTGCCCATTCTGCAAGTTCCTTCCCTTACACTGGTGTCCAAAAGTTAAGCATAATTCATAAAATGCGAGAAAAATCTGTAAATTTTGGTAAAATTGTATAAAGTTACTTATGGAGATTCATTGGTTGAAGAAGAAACAATATGTTTATGCAAAATAGTATAGTCGATGGTGTCATGCGCGAATTAGGTGCGCGTTTCGGAATGCGGATAAAACAGCTAGCACGCTTTAGAGAGTTCAGGCGCGTTTCATGCAATTGCTGTACCAAGAAACATTGGATCAGGTGAAACAGAACTAATAATGGCACAAAGACGCCAATTGGACATGTTTGCGAAAGGAAGAATCGTTGGAATGCTAGAATCTGGACGATCACAAACTGAAGTGTCTCGTATTCTTAATGTGCCTCAGTGTGTAATCTCGAGACTGTGGCAGAGATTTTCAAATACGAGAGATGTTACCCGCTGACCAGTACCAGGTCGACCAAGAGTCACAACCGCAAGCCAAGATCGTTTTCTGGCAATTTCTGCACGACGTCATAGGGACAGCTGTGCCAGAGAACTGGGTTCGGCGCTCAGTACCGTCACAAGAATAACAATTTTGAGGCAAACTGTTTACAGGAGAGTCAATCATGTCGGTCTGTATGCCAGAAGACCAGCAGTTTGCATTCCTCTCACAACAACGCATAAACGCGCTCGTTTAAACTGGAGCTTGCGACATCGGCATTGGAGTCTGGGACAGTGGGCTAATGTGATGTTCAGGGATGAGTCCCGCTTTACTCTACAGAGTGATTCTCGTCAGGTAACAATCTGGAGAGAAAGGGGGACTCGTTTCCAACCGCAAAATATATGAGAAAGACATCACTTTGCGTCAGCAGGAGTAATGGTGTGGGTGGGCATGATGTTGGATGGCCGCACCGACCTCCATATTTTTGAAACAGCCTCAGTCACTGGTCAAAGATACAGAGACGAGGTTCTTGAGCCTTATGTTCGCGTGTTTCGAGGTGCTGTTGGTCCTGAGTTCATATTCATGGACGATAACGCGCCATGTCACCGAACAGCTGTGGTCGATGACTTCCTCGAATCAGAAAATATCCAGCGAATGACGTGACCTGCGAACTCCCCTGATCTGAACCCTATCGAGCATGTCTGGAATATGCTCAGGAGACAACTTGCAGCCCGTTCGCCCCCACCAAGCTCCGCTCCGGAGCTAAAAAGATCTCTCCAGCATGCTTGGAACTGTATAAACCCACAACTCATCCACCACTTCATAGAAAGTATGAGTAATCGTTGTGCAGCGTGCCTGGCAGTCAGAGGTGGCCATACACACTATTGAACTTCAGCATCATTTTTTAAAGAAAAATTTTTGTGCAAAGAGTAAACACCTCATATGCCTAATTTTCATTTAAACTATTTTTTGGGATGATAAAAGTAAATATTAAAGTTTTTTTGAGTAGTTTCCTTGTTTTGTAACCGTGTTGCACTCGCATATCACGTTTCCCCCTATTTCGATGTATATTTCTCACATTACTCACATAAATAACAATTATGCTTAACTTTTGGACACCAGTGTATATCTTACTTCACGTGCGTCGGAGAGCTGCGCATTTCACATCATTTACAGAACTCAGTGATGTACGTCTAGTCTAAAATTTGCATAAATTTCTGAACACTCCTCCTTGGTGTTGCATTTTCAATGCCGAGCAATGTATTTCATTAAAAGTAATTATTTAAAAAAGTAAGGACGAAATCTTTTGCTTAAGGAATTACGCATGCATTTGTAATTTGTTAAGCAATAACATTTTTATCATTACCCTTTTGAATTATTATTGTTAATGAATTGTATAAGGCGTCACGTGCGGGACAAAACTACCGTTTTCCGTTTAATGGCCCTACAACTATCACTTTTGTTCTTCAAGTTGTGAAGTATGTTCTTCACTTTTGAAGCTATGCTGCTTATCGCACGTTAGCAGCGGAAGTGAACTAGGAAAGAAAGACATCAAAAAACATTCCACCTGCTGTCTTCAAAGTGAGCTTTGTTAATATTAATTCGTTTAGCAATTCATCTGAAGCGAAGCCACCGTGGCGCACCGGCTGACGCTTTCGACAGTTAACTGAAAAGCTGGTAGTTCAAATCCACTGGGGAAAGAGAAATGTTTTTATTTTTAGAAAGTGGCAGTCGCGGGATTGGTATAGAACTAGAATTATTCATTCTTTGGAATACCAAATAACCATAAAAACTATCCCAAATAATGGAAATGAAAGCTCGTCACATAGAATTACGACATAAAGATTCCGTGTTATATTTCCCCTTTTCTTTTTACGTTTTGAAACTGTTTCCAAGTTCTCTTCCAAGTTCATTTGAAAATGTGTACAGTAACTATAGAAATAGCATTAAAACATTTGCCTACTGATCTAAGAACGCGGGAATGTCTCCCCCGCCAAGAAAGCCAAAGTCTACCGCCAAGAAAACCAAACGTTATTTTTTTACTATTCAGGATATTGCGTCTAAACGTACATTGATCTTATCGGAGAAATATCTGTTTTTCGTCGCCTGAGAGCAACAGTAAGATATCTTCTAAGTGTTATTCCTGGAATAAGATATTTTAGTGTTGCTCTGAGGCAACGACAAACTATATCCCGTGTAGTTAATAATTTGGTCTGCATGAAAAACCTGCCTCGGATAAAGATTAAATAAATCATAGGGTTACTGTTTATTATTTTAAACGTTAACGCCCTCCTTGAAATTCTTTGGCCCTCCCCGAGCTGGGCGTGCCTGCCAGGTTAAAAGCCACTGTTTAATGTGTTGTTGTTTGTCTCGTTGTAAAATTCATATAAATGCAACACTTTAAAAAAACTTCCATCATGGCTTCCATTACATTTGATATTCAATGTAAATGTCACTTTTGATGTAACATCCAGCTGAAAGAAATTACGAGATCTCGCACGCATATTTGCAAAATAGAAATAAATGTGATTGGTACAATGAAGGAAAATTGCTTCTTTTTTTAGGCCTGAAAGATTATACAAATGAACCCGTTGAAATGTAAATTTTCGATTGCAATATCAATTAAAACTTGTGTCAATTTGCAACTTAAACAAAACGTCCGTAACATCGACACATTTTGCGTTAAATGTAAGTTTTTGCTTTTCATACTAATCATCGCTGAGAGAAATTTATGTACTTGGACAAGTCCTTGATAGAATTAAATTTAATGCACGTTTAGTTTATTTGAGATGGAAGAGATTTTGGTTGTTACATGTGCCTAAATGAATTTAATCGTCCGTGGACAACAAATGCTCCTAACTTTTACTTTCTTTGTCATTAACCACTTGCGGGCTGTAATAAGCCTCTGGACGTCATTTTCTCCTACTTTGAGAGCCCCTGATGCATAGTTTCCAAGTTATGGAAAGGGGTTCATCGAAAGAACAGCCTAAACGACTAAAAATTAATTTTTATATCAGACGGTAAAATTTCTTTTAATTTCTGTAATTTTATCTTGGTATCTAATTATTTATTATCTTGTTCCTTTTCAGGAAAATCATTGCATGAGGATAAAAATTTTAGGAGATTGCTATTACTGCGTCTCAGGACTACCAGTCAGTAGGCCTAGTCATGCCACCAATTGTGTTCAAATGGGCTTAAGTATGATAGAAGCAATTCGGTATGTGGCCTCTTTTTTTTCGCTACTCCTTTCGCTCACAAAAATTATATGTTAAGTATAAGATAATGACTTTTACTACGGTTGGGTGGAAAGATAACTTTTAGGAGTGACAAATCCTTTTCTTTTTCCGCACCAGGTTTTAATTCATCCCAAGCTAGTCTAATTAGCCAAACTCAAGTATCAGTCAGAATTTGAAAGTAAAAAGTAATTAATTAAATAAAATTATGCATTTTTTAAGTGTTTAAAGTTATTTATTTTGCTTCGTTACTATTTAAATTAAAATTTGATTGTTTTCCAGAGTATGCCTAAAACAGCCATTATACTAAATAGAAAAGTTTGAGTACATAAAAAAGGAAAGAAAATGACTAAAAATACATGTTATCAAATTCTACGTCATATTTGTATTCAGTACGATTCAGTATCAAATATGCCTTAAAAGCAAATATTTCATTTGAAATTTCGGTCTCCGTAAATGCAAAATACCTCTGAAGCTAACATTTTGCCGGATTCAGTAAAAGATATTTTTGAAGTTCCGTCGAATATATGATCTGCCCCTCTTCTCTGGCTGAAGAAAAATAAAAGAAAGGAAAAAGAAAAAAAATCGATACACTTTATAAATAGCTTGTGATAAAATCTTTCAGACACTCGAATGAAATAACCATTGTTCTAATTTTACCTTCAAAGAACGCAATTTGAAATAAAATGAAAATTTTTCTTAATAACAAGACTTATCTTAGGAAGATATTAAAATAAGTTTTCCGCCATAACCATAAAATATGACATTCGAAGTTTCTTTTAAATTTAGCTTAATATTGAAAAAATTATATTTATACAAGTATTTTTATTTTTATGCTTAGAAGTTGCACTATATTTTAATCTACCAATGTAGAGTGCTTCCTTTTTTCATTTTTTTCTAGGCGTAATAAGGCTTTTTTATTCTCCAATTTCTTTACATTGTGCTTGTATTCTGAGAAAAAATCATTATAAATTCTCGTTTAAAAGTGTTACAAATATCAGGCAGGTGCTTCAAGCGAAGAAAAAAACTATTTTTGAAGTTATTTCAGGAGTAGTTATGATTGTATGCTAATGAATTTCATATAAAAGTGGTTCACTAAGGTTAAGTTTCCCAAAATAAAAGATATGCAAAAAAAAAAATCAACAATGAAGAAAACTTTTACGAACACAAAATATAACTGTTTGCAAAGTTTATTAGCTAATTGTATGAGATATTATTAGAATCACGAGTCATATCAAAGAATGAAATAGTCTGGTTTTGAACTTTAATTATATTGTATCATGTAATATTAACATTACAATTCTGAAAAAAATATAAAAAAAGATTCTGAATACGCAGCTATCATGCAAATTAGAAAACAAGCAACTGCCGATCGAAATGAATCAATGTCTTCTTGCAAATTGCTACTGAAGTAAAATTTTGATTAAAGAGCAGTATTCATATAAAAATTATCACTTTATTTCAAAATTTTACTAAGAATGCCCTTTTGTAACGGCAAAAATGTATTCAAAATGATCAAAATAGCCCACTGTATCTCAGATCAAGAGTTTTCCACCAAATCCCTTGTTGCCAGTTGAACTAATTTTTATCAAAGTTTACTTAATTCAGAAAATTTATAAATGCCCTGACTTTGACACACTAGTTTGATTGAAGGGTTTGATGATCACCATAAAATGTTTTCTTACTGCAGAACAGTTACTCGTATGACTTTCTTGATTTTTTTCCCCTCAGTGTCGTACGCGAAGCTACAGAAGTCAACGTGGATATGCGGATAGGTGTACATACCGGTGACGTCTTGTGCGGCGTACTGGGTCTCCGTAAATGGCAGTTTGACGTGTGGTCCGATGACGTCACGCTTGCCAATCACATGGAATCTGGTGGGGTACCAGGGTGAGTATACTGTCTTGTACTTCTGCCTGGAATGAACATTTTCGCAATTCGATTTGTGTAAAGCAGAGGAAATTTTAAGTAGTAGTGGAGATGAATAAATAAAATAGAAGCAGTCATGGGATTGCCGACAGAAGTAAAAGCTACATAACACAGGGGTGCCCACCTACGGAGGGGGAAAGGTACATGGCGCAGACTGCTCCATTAAAATTTTCAGGAGGGGAGTGTTTTGAGAGGTATTTTTCTCATTTTGGGGAGGGACTCTTGCTTTTAGAAGGTCTCCGCGATGTTGAGGGGGGGGGTGCGCCCCCTCCCTTAGAGGGTGGGCACCTCTGCATAACACAAAAGTACAAAATAAATTTGATGTGTTTGGGCACGTGCTCGCGTGTGTGTGGGCGGGTAAATATGGTTTTTGTTTAATTTTCATTCAAAATTAAGTAATTGTAGTTTCAAAAATTAAAATTTTATAATTTTTATATTAAAAATATCAGCTACATTCAGCTAATTCAAAGAAGCTCGTACAGCGTACGTGTAGCAAAATGCACCTTTTTGGCGTAAGAGACACCTTATTATGTTCCGTCCACGTTCTTCGAAATTAATGTCGATTAAGAACACAAAAACATACACGTAGAACAGGAACATGAGAAACATTGCCATCAAAATAACTTCAAAATGTCTCCCTTACATCCACACCAAACAGGAGGAGAAAAATCGATTGGTGGCAAGTTAATACGGTAATTATAACACCGAAAGACACGTTAAGCCCTTTATTGTGCCATCACGTTTGCTTGATGATTAACTACGGAACGCCATGTGATAAAATGCTCAGTGTTAATGATTCCACGAACTGGGAATTGTGTTCTAGTCTTATATTTTAGTCATTGCGTCTATTACATGCATTAAATGTTCTTGATCAATCATGTTAATTATTCAAGATTCAGCGTAGATGCATCAGGAGCGTTCCAATGGAAGACATTTAGCTCCGTATGTAAGGTAAAGATAAGTTTGATTTATTTTCTTCGCGCTACTGGAAATAATTTTAAATTAAGTCTCGCAGAATCGTAATGAACTGATAATGATTAGAAAGACTGTCTTCTTTGTAATGGGGATTTGTTGAATTATGTAATCAATAGGTAGGGGAGACCGGGGATAGGTGGCGAACTTTTTAAACTTTTTTTTTATAAAGGTTGTAAATAAAGTAGAAACATTATCTTTTATTACTTGGATATTCTTTATGGTATCAGCAATAAAGTTGTATTTTTGTTTTGACAGTACTATACTTCGCGTATTTTTTACATATTTTTTGTGGAGCTTCGTGAACTTCTCACACTTCCCCGTCATGGGGTAAGTTAGCGAATTGAGAAAAACTCATAATAGACGCAGGAAATTTCATATGAAGCTCCAATGATGTTTTAAATAAGTAAGTAAAACTTACCAATGACTGAAAAAAAGAGAAATTAGTATTATAATTATAAATACACTACATTACGCTATATAAAGTTATATTACACTATATAAAAGGTTTAACTTTGATTTTGGAAGAAAATGCTGAAAATTGCACACATTTTGTAAAAATAACTTCTTTTTATTTGCCTACTTTCTTCTTTCTTATGTTTCTTTTGAGTTTACACACATTACTTTGTTCTTTTTTTTCATTTAGAGACTTCTTGCATGTTTTGGGGACTTCTTGCGATGATTTGCGGGTTTCTTCTGCGATTCTTTCTTCCTGAAGAACCTTTTTCACTGGAGCATTAAAGAGTACTGCTGTAGACCTCTTTCACTTTCATTCTTTTTTGATCTGACCCTCTCCAGCTTTAGGATAAGGCCGTATAGGATCTGGAGTAATGCTTAGAGACTTACACTGGTGTGCAAAAATTAAGGACGAAGTCAAAAAATTAGCATATCAGCTGAACGAAGAGGCAGAGCGGACAGAAAGACCAATCAGGAGATTAAGTAAGGTGATGTACGGTAGCACATGCGCAGATATGCAGGCAGACGTAATGGGGGAGCGTCTGAGTAGTATAAAGCCTGTTGTCAGTGTAAGATCAGTATTTCTGGCAAAGAGATTGCACGCCGTATAGCAGTTAAAATCACACCCAGTTGCTGTCTCAGCGAGAAATGGCGAATAATCAATCTGTTAGACGACATCTGGATGCTTTTACCCGAGGTCGAATCATTGGGAAGTTGGAGGAAGGCCGCAGTGTGACAAGTGTGGCTGCAGAGTTCGGAATTGCTCACAGCAACGTTTCACGACTTTGGAGACAATTTCAAACTACAGGAACAGCTATTCGGGGATTCATTAGTTTTCGTCCACGAGGAACCACACCCGCAGATGACCGGTATATTGTCTTACAGGCCAGAAGAAACAGGCGACAGACAGCGGGAGAAATCGCTAGACACACCACACAGGCGACTGGACGACCGATATCGTGTTTTACCGTGGCCAGAAGACTGCACGGTGGTGGTTTGTTTGCACGACGCCCTATACGGTGTGTACCTCTAACGCTTGCCCATCGGAGAAAGCGTTCTCTGTGGGGCCGGGAACACCGGAATTAGAGAGACAATGAATGGGGACGAGTACTCTTTACAGATGAGAGCAGATTCAGTCTGAGTAGCGATTCTCATCGCATACTCATCTGGTGAGAGCGGGGAAGCCGCAATCATCCCTCGAACATCATTGATAGGGACAGGTATGGAGGTCGCGGTGTTCTCGTTTGGGGAGGCATCATGCTTGGTAGTCGTACAGACCTTCACATCTTCGACGCAGGTTCAGTCAACGGGACCAGTTATTGTAAAGAGATTCTTCTTTTATATGTGCGTCTTTAGAGGCGCTATGGGTCCGCAGTTCCTTTTCATGGACGACAATGCACCATGTCATCGCACAGTAGCTGCCGAACAGCTCTTAGAGAGTGAGAATATTGAACGTACGGATTGGCCGGCACGATCTCCGGATCTCAATCCCATCGAGTATGTATGGGATTTTCTAGGGAGACGCTTGGCAGCTCGTACCTTACCACCAGTAACGATTCGGGAGGTTCGATTGGCGCTGCAAGACGAATGGGCAGCAATGCCTCAACAACTCATTGACACCCTCATTCTCAGCATCGGCAGACGCTGTGAAACCTGCCTAGCAGTCGGGGGAGATCATATCCCCTACTAACGACCGGATGTTTCTTGCTGGACACCCATCACAGGGATGTTTCGGCCTTCAGTCGCATTGCGCTCCATGCTACTTTTTCAATAAAGCTTTTTTTTTATCCCTCTGATTTCTCTTTTAGTAAGTGTTGCTTATATTACGCATGTCCTTACGTATTGGGGATCTTACGGTATTAAATGTGTTGGTTTGGAAAGCTTTTGTACAAAAGTTATATTGAAAAAACCGTCTCGTCCTTAATTTTTGCACACCAGTGTATATGGGCTTAGCTGAGACATAGCGCTATCTTTAGTAAGAAACTCTAAATCTGAATAATTGGATATAGTAGCAACTGAAACTGCTCTAGAACAGGTACATCAAGTTTTACTATTTTTTTTCCAACATGGGGCTTCTGCTCGGACAAACAGATTGACTCTTAGATTCAGGAGATTGGGGGGGGGGGCTGGCCGATCAGTGATAGAACTTGGTATGAAGTCACAGTCCTGAAAATGTTCGAGTTGCGGGGAAATACGCCAGTTTCCTTGAAACCATTAATAATATTTATGGGGCTTGCTTCTTGTGGGAAAGCAACTGTTACCACGGTTGGTACATCGTAAATCGTCATTGGTTTCCCTGGATTATTCACTGTCCAAGAACAGAGTCAACATACCTTTAAAATGGTCCTGCAAGAGGCTGCAATTTGTGGCTACAATGTGGTGGGAAAGAGAGTAGTGTTATTACTATTTTTATAGTAGTGTATTGCTTTCCTTACAGAAATAAAGCCCTTCTATTCAACAAGGGAGTCGTAAATGACTAGTAAGAGAATCGGAGGTTTTTTCCTCTGAACATTTTTAGCAAAATCTTTTAAGATCTTTTGGAAATATTTCAGCGGCGCGGATCTAAAAGTTTTGGAACCCCCACCTTCTGCAAAAAAAATTTATCGAGTGCCACTCCAGATGTCAACAGTGTATATTTGCAACGTTAATGGGTATTAGTGCCAGCTTTTTTTTTTCTTTTTAAAAAAAATTTTTTTTTCAATTTCTTGGGCCGTTGAACCAATTAAGAACGTGCACCCCCCCCCCCCCCCACACACACCACGGGCTCTGCGGGTGTGCAAATTCGGGCCTGCTACTGATGCACCATACATGCAGCGTTACATCTAGTGGGGTTTTCCCATTGTTGGTTTTTATCTTTTAGTATCTCACTTCCAGAAAAAAGAGCACGCATGTGTTGACTATTGTATAAACCTGTACATAAAAATGATAAGCTTAAGAATAGTGTAACTAATGAATTTATTTCATTAAATTGATATTTTACAGAATTTAAATTTTAATTGTTTAATGTTTTGACTCTAAAAACTTAGGTAACTTGGGGCAAGTATGCGAGTTCGCACATTATTCTTGAAAAAAAATTCGCCTACTAGCTCCTACTCGCCGTATTGAAAATGGTTTCATACAATAATGCAAATACGACGTTATTTGTTGTGTAGAAGCACGGGTTATTTAATATTAATAAGTTTTGATAATTTACTCTACTATTATACGTTTTATGAAAAAAAATACTAAACACAGTGAAAAAAAAAACAACTCTCTCTCGCGCAACACGTTCAGCTTGGCAGATTTGAATGAAAATACACTAACAATAGTAAGGCAGCTACGTGGTTACATGACAGTTGTCAAACCAAAAACGAGAAAATTTTTAACATTCGCACACTTACCCCTTCGCATAGTAGCCCCGGTCTCCCTTATATTGAATGGGTAGTCGTTTACCCAATTAAATGGTCAGGAAAAAAAAGTAAAAACTTTTTACAAATTGTAAAATCTATGTTTTTCAGTTCCCTGCGCTTCCTTCTCCCCCTTTGATAAAGCAGCTGACGAAGATCTTAAACTGACAAAGTTTTTATTCCTTGTTTATTACTAAAATGTCGAAATAGTTCATTGCAGGGCTTAACTTCTCGAAAAAAATGTACAGAAGCCCTATGTTCTTCTAAATAAATATTTACATGTTATTACTGTGAAATTTGTCTGAATTTTCACGGAAAAAAACTACGAAATACAAAAGCTAAGTTTCATTGTATTCTGGGAACACTCAGATTTTTAAGACTTGCACGTTTCAGTTTGTACTATAGCAGACTCCTACTAGAGCAGCTTAAAAATATCTTCTGAGTGGGTTTTGTTCATAACTGTTCTAATATTAAAATTAACTACCGTATCTCGATTGGAAATATGGGATAAACCAAGGCTTCTGGGAAAGGTTTAAACCCCAAAACCTGCCCTCTGACTGCGCTACTGCAGACTGTCACAGATATTGTGCAATTTCGGTGACGGGCAGCTATATTAAGAAAAATTCAGTTTACACTGACAAACAACAATATGTGGAATTTGATTCTATGAAAAATATGAATAACAGAAAGGTTTATATGTTGGTATATGAGGAAGAAGCGAAAGTTTAAACACCTGGGCTAAAGAAAAAAGCTCGGAAGCCCTGTAGTCTTTAGAACGTGTTTTAATGTGTGAGGAAAAAAAATGAAAATAAGTGCAAGAGCTGAGCTCCCGTGACCTCACATGCAAATTTTGCCCTGGTTATGGCCAGGAGCGTGCACAGAAATTTTGGGGTCCGTCACAAATGACTTATCCGGACCCCCCCCCCCCCTCTGTATTGTTTAACCCAAATTTTCACCCAAAGTTTAAAAAAAATATTGGGCCCCCTTCAGGCTCGGGCCGGGGCCAACAGGTGTTCCTTCTGCCCCTCCTGTTCACGCTCCTAGTTATGGCTATTTTTAATAGTGGCATTCCTCGTAGCTGTGTGTTCACGGACATAGAAGATTTTTGGGCGAAAACAACTCAAGTTATGTTACGAGTTACATCACAGATATAAGTGTATTTTTCTTAGGATGAAGAAAAACTACTTTAAGGGCCGTGGTGGCCTGATCGGTAAGGCATCGGACTTGTGATCGGAGGGTCTCGGGTTCGATCCTCGCTGGGCGAAGATCCATCGTCGTCATTAATGGTGACTGGGCGACGCTAAATACGCTTGTGGTCACAATGTCCTTCAAGTGAAACGATACCTCTGGGGGTGCTAGACTAGAAAGTTATTCGCTTCTGGTCTGGTTCTAAATTATCGAACTGTCCGTAAGGTGCTGCCATCTATCGTGTTGTCAGAGCCAAATCGGACTTCCGCCTAGAAATAGGCGCTCGATTAAAACGGAAGCCTTAACCCATCTGCCTTAAAATCGAGTAGCATTGCTAGTCGGGCTCGGGTTCCCGAGTGGCATAAGTAACAACAACAAAACTACTTAAGGGCTGTCCACAAATGAAGTCACTAGTTGAGGGGGTATGTGAAATTGCGACACTTTATGACAAACGAGAGGGAGAACGTAACAAGAAATGTAACATCACGCATCTTTTACAAGCTTATGAAAAATAGCTGGACATGTGACAAAAAGGGGGGAGGGAGTAAGGTTAAGTGTCACATTTTGTGACAAAAGGGGGAGGTGTCCAAAATGTTGAAAAAAAGTGTACCATCATTTATGTTCTATCATTATGCCCCTTATCAATTTCAGGGTTGATATACTGGTGCGCTCCGGAGTGCATAATCGATGGATTTCACTGTTGACAGTCTAATTTCTTAACATTTTAAAGAGTTGAGCTCCCGTGTCGAGTAAACTGTGGATCATTATCATATCATTTCACATCAAAAGTAGAAAATTTTTGTAGAGTTCAAATCGTTCTTAAATTATTTTTTACAAAGAGAGATTTTCTGCGCGGTTTCTGACTTCCCGAAATATGTATTAAATTTTGTTCTTATTAATTTGGTTTCCATGTAGCATCATTGTGCTAATTAATTACCTTTATAATTCTTATGAAGTTCAGATAGAAAGCGACAGAATTCAAAGTTAAAATTAATGGAATCGACACTCTAAAAATAAACTTTTTTCGGGAACATTGTCTTTAATTGATCTAAAGCCTACACTGTTGAAATTTTTCCGGAAAATTTACGGAAATTGTTACTGGCGTCCGTGTTGCCAGTAACTATTACCGTAAAAATCAAATGTTACAGTAAAATTTTACGGTTTCTTCGGTAGGCCACAGCAACCAATTGGAGCTGGGATCGCTTTTTTCTCTGGTATAAATAACTGTAAAGATCAGCGATGCTGTAAGTCCACCATTAGACACACACAAGTACCAATACAGTATTTGTGTGTGTACAGTACTTACACACACAAGTTACAGTAACAATTTCCAGAAAATCTTCCTGAGTTTTTAACAGTGTAATAGTTTTTTATTTTTCTTTACATTTGGATTTTAAAGGAATGTTTAATTTAAGGAACTATACCTTCTGTTTATTTTGCTGACAATAAAACTTAATTTTTCCGAATTTTAATTTCGGACATTTGAAACAAATTTCTATTTCACTATGCAAGCGAATTAAATTAGTCATAAATTGTTTGAAAAAAAAATGTTTTACTGTTAGTTTCTAGAAAGATAAACATACTAAAAAATGAATAATCTACTAGACACTAAAACTAAAACTTTTTTTTTCCTTTTAACAAATGACTACTTATTTCTTATATGCAATAAAATAGCAATGTTTTTAATACCAGTAATTGAACTACAGAAAAACAAAGTTTTATTGACTACAGAATAAACAAAAGGAATGTTTCTTTAACTTGAACATTCCTAATAATCGTACTTAGTAAGTGCAATACCGGTATACCAAATACCGGTATTCCAAGCAATTTTGTAATTTCGTAATACCAGTATTTGCTTAGGAAAAATACCTGTATTTTCGGTATTTGCTGAAAATAATAAATAGATTCAATTTAAGGGACTTTTCAATTTAACTTCGCTATTTGGCTTTATACTTGGAAAGGTAATATTTAGAAATCATAAAGTGCCTTGAAACTTTGCAAGGAGATAACGCATAATCAATTGAAACCTATTTTCAGATACTATTTACATAATTATAATTCTAAAGAATTTTGAAAAGAAAGCGAAAACGAATAAGAGAAACTAACAAGATCCAGTTTAGTCAAGTTTATTGTAAATTTCAAACCGGAGGGCTAATAAAAAGCAAAATCAACCATCTCTTGTTCAAGAGAAAATGATGTTAATGTTGGAAAAGTACCGTCTCTCGGAAAGAAATTACAAAAATAATAATAATAATACACGCAATACAAGAGAAACACACACATACACACAAAAGGGTTTATCCAAAAATAACATGCAAGAGACCGAATTATTTCAAGATGAAGGATTTCTAGGAGTTTTCTAGGACTGAAGAAGGTGTATCGTGCATTGTTATTAGTACCACCGACCTGTGTGAATTCAGCAAGAGTATTTTGAACTGTAGGAAAGTGGAACATTAAAATGATTACCAGGCTTAACAATTCAATATATTCCTCTTTTTTTTACTGATTTTTTTTTTTTTTTTTTTATTATGACATTTGTTCCTTTCTCTTATATTTGCTCACAATACGTTTTCATAAATAATACAATTTTTGTACAAAATTATGAAATGTGATAACAAAACAATTCAATCGCTTTTTGAGAAATTTCAACTACCGGTATCAATACCGGTATTCCGGTATCATGTTTTTAAAATACCGAATACCGGTATTGAATTTTTGGTCCAGTATTGCAATCCCTAATCGTACTAAAAATGGGTAATAAAAGTACTTAATTCAAACAAAAAGAAAGCATAAAAGTCATTTTTAGTGTAATATTCCATTGAACTTATTTTATATTTGCTTTAACCGGCATTCAGTATATTGACCAACAAATTAATACGGGAATAAGATTCTATATCATCGGCAGAAAGAAAAAATGGCGGCTTCCAAATACAATTTTTCTTTCTCTTTTCAAAGCCTCGGGTGTGTTATGACGAAACTTTGAGCAAACAGCGCAAATTACTCGTTACGCCTGAAACCATTAATGTTGGTCAGTTCCTAAATAGAGTAGGTACAGTGGCCATTATGTTACTCAACTAGTCATAGTTGGAAATCGCATCATTTTGCGTCAATTATTCTGGACGTACTTAGTGAAGCTTTCAGCGAAGAGTTGATTTGATATCGATTAATGTTCCCATGTAGTTAGTTCTAGTTTCGTAAATATTGTTGTGAAAGTCTTTCAGCGTATGAATACTTTAACAGAGATTTCGAAGTATTTCATGATTGCATGTGTTTTGAGAATTATGTAAGTCATTTCACCGCTCTATTTTTTTTTTTTTTTTAATTCATCTATATTTGTTAGGCGATCAAGATTACTTGTTGCTTTCACTAAAAAGTGAGCTGGTGTTAGCTCCTTTTGTTGGCTCAGCGATTGGTAGATAGTGACTCTCGTGATCCATCGATACTGTATGACAAATGAAATTCATGAAAGCTAATTTATTGAGGAAAAAACATCTCTCTGGTAATAAATATTGTCGGCCTATCTTTTTGCATGTAAAAATGTTTATTTTTTTCAAATGTATATTAATTTAAATCTTTTATTGAAATTTCTTTCAGATTGTTTATTTTTTGTAATTGTTATATTTTTATGTATGCCTGACATATTATTTAACTTTAAACACTTAGATACGGTTACTATGTATTTATTGTACCAAAGAAATGAATATTAATTCGTTTTGAATGTGCTTTACATTTTCATTTTGCCTGCTTTGAAAAGAAGTTCCTACTACAATTTTACTACTTGTATTATTATTTGAGTAGGAACATAGATTTTCAGTATTTTTTATATTACAATTGTATACGCACATTTAATGTGGAAAATGACGTGCTTAGATTTAAAAAAAAAAAAACTGCAGCAAGTTTCAATAATTTTAATAATTCTTCTAATTTAAAACAAGCTTTATTTTAATTATTTTTTTTTTCACGATTCCGTGATAGCGCTATTGGAAAGCGTCTTCGTGCAGATGATCAGATAAATTTAATTCTTAGCAATAATAACAAAATATTTTCTTGTATTCCATTTAATCATGGGATATATGTGTCCCCTAAGTTTAAAATTTAATTTATAAATTATCAAATACAACTAATTTAAAATGATGTGATTCAATTTAATTTAAATTGTTTGAATTGTCCAGGTTTAAAATGCAGTTTATGTTAATTTTTCTTAATTTATAAAGTATATATTTTTTCACGATTTTAAGACATCAGGATCTAAATATGGGCAATACATGATAAATTCTTATAGCACAGAAAAATTAATGTAACGTGGAATGAGATCATAAAAGGTTGCATAAAACAAATTAAAATACCTGAATCACAGAACCCAGGGTTATGAGTGAAAGAATTGATTTTGGTAGGCCACAAATCAAAACATACTCACCTTATCTAATGTTGAAAGGTTCGCTCTATCCCAAAAGTAAATCCTCTCTCAGAAGTCCTTGATCTAAAAGAAACGCTTAAATCGATTTTAAACTTTTTACGCATATATAACCTTCTTTGCTCAACAAAAGAAATTTCATAGGGTGACATTAAATTGTTTTCCTGAGGCGAAACAGGTATCTACATAAAATAATTTATTCGATTCTCTTTTTATTCAGCTAAAATTTTTTAAATGTTTTATCTTTTAAGAACAAGGCCCTTGGTGATGTGTTTCGTATTTTTGTGGAGTAATGAAAAGAATCAAATTTTCAAAGATTTTTTATTATTATTTTCCTACTATCAGAAATGACAATTTTTGTTCGCTTACAAAACATGGAATGTAGGGCAAATTGGTAGTACAATTTTTTTTGCTGTCGAATCATTTTCTAAGTGTTTTTCAAAAAATAGATATTCAATGAGATTAACAAAATATTCTGCAAAAAACACCAGTTACAGACCTAAACCCTTATCAAAAAGAAATTCATGTCCTATGATTGTAAATTCAAACTGAAGACGCAAATCTATATATAAACTAGCCGACAGAGTGGTTTAGTTGTTAAGACTCTGACCTCTCATGCCCAAAGACGCAGGAACAAACCTGGCTGCAGTCGATGGATTTTCAAGATGCAGAAAATTGATAGTCCTCGAGTACTCACTCATTTGCCATGGAGTATCTTTGCAAAATTAAATTCCTGGTGCAGTTGCGTATCGAATAGAGCCCAGGTGCCTCCAGGGGCGCCGACTTGCAAAAATTATTGAGGGGGCTAGACATCACCGGGGCTTAGGGGGTTATGTACTTCCACGGAGGTCCCCCCCCCCCCCCCACAATAAAGGTCAGATTTTTGTTCCTTGAAAATGCCAATTTACATATTTTCTGGTGTGTATACTTTAAACAAACAAATGTGATATGGCGTTTTCAAAGTAAAACAATCTAAAAATTGGTATAAAAATTTTCTGTTTCAACTAGATCATGTCACTTGTCTTAGTAAGAGACATTTTTTTGTTCATTTTTACGGGGAGTCGTGCAGTGCCGTAGCTAGGCATTGAAAAAGGTAGGGCACTTGACTTGCATAGAAGGGCACTCCCAGAGACGCAGACTAAAAAAAAAATATTGTGTGGGGGGGGGGGGCATTCCGGAGGGTCTTGCAGCAGGAAATTTTCTAAAATTGAGATGAAAAATAGTGAGTTTTAAAGCATTTCAAAATTATATAATGAACATTAGAACCCCGAAAACTCGACAAGCCTGAAACATTTTTTGGCTTTGAAAAAAGGAAAAAATAAATACAAACATGCACAGTATTTTTTGTAAAAAGGTAATTTAATTTACACATGTTTTTTAAGACCAGTTTTTTTTTTTCATTAGTGATATCGGCTAACATACTCATATGTAAACGCAAGTCTCTCATTGTCTAGGTCATTTTTGAAAAGCAGTTGATTTTTTAAAATTTGTTTCACCTCTGTTTAACAAAAGCAAGCACTCTTGTTCAACTGCAATAACCTGTGGGGGGTTCAGTTGATGTAAACCGCCCAATAATGCAAGATTGCGCCATTTCGCAAACCTCATCAATGTATTGCCTTGTAGTGCTTTGGGATTTCCTATTCCTATTCAGAGTCACAACTGACTACAACTGTATTTATGTCGAGGACTGCATACTAAGTGCCTTGCCTCCATTATTTTATATACCGATAGATGGCAGCACCATCACTGGATCGAACAGTTAATGAGAATTTAGAACTAGTCCAGGAGCTAATAGCTACCTGGTGCTAGCACCCCCAGAGGTATCGTTTCACTTAGAGGACATTGAGACCACGAGCATATTTAACGTCTCCCATTCCCGTTTAATGACGACGGTGGATCTTCGACCATCGAGGTTCGAACTCAGGACCCTCCGGCCCCGAATCCGACACTTTACCGATCGGGCTACCACGGCCCCTTTGGGATTTTGAAAGTGTGCGGTGAGCTGGCTTCGTTGTTTTCATACTTCTTTGGTATACGTCGATTCTGAGAAAACGAAGGATGTTGAATTTGTTCATTTTGTGAAGGTTTTTCTTTTAAACACAATACCTAAAAGTATTCAAAACTATCACGCCTCTCATTTAATATACAAATCAAACCCTCGTATATTTTTTCCAGATCAGCAACACTTAGATGAGCGCGTCGCATCGCTGTGTACCAGCAACTGACTTGACCCGTAAGTTCGCGCACTGGGACAAATTCTAAGTGTGCTTGCAGCACCGTAACACCATCATTATTCACACTACTCATTTTCAGTTAACCTGCTTACTACCGTAATAATTATTTATTTTAACTTGTTACTGAATGTATTTTACAAGAAAAGCTATAATTTTCTTGATTTATTGGGGGGGCTCTGCCCCCCCAAAAATATTTTTGAGGGGGCTTGGGCCCCCTCAGGCCCCATGGAGTCGGCGCCACTGGGTGCCTCTATCTAATTGGGAAATTGGCCGTCAAAATTTTCGTTGAAATGGTATACGCGCCGATAGTGGTACTACGTGAAAGAGAGGATGCTATGCTGAAGGATCCCACTAGGTATGCAAAAGGCAGTGCCTCTACCACATCCCCAATAGAAACAAAAATAAAATCCATTTATAAACTCGATGCAAGAGAAAATTCATACTTCGTTTTACACATTCACATCACCATCAAAAAACTACTGAAGAAAAACTCATATTGGCTCATATAGGATCATAAAAACGAACTAGTAACCGTACGAGCCCTAAAACCTAATTATTCCCTTTTTAACATTGTTTGCATGGTTGTTCGGGTGTTTTTCTAAAAAAGAAAAAAAAATTCCTGAAAAGAACTAATAATTCATAATTTCCTATATACACTGGCCTCAACAAGTTAAGGTACATGTTTTTCGAAGCTCACCATAAAAAAAGAGCAGTAACAGTAAAATGCATCGTTTGCATGAAGGATAATAACGAACTTTAAAACCATTTATGTTCAAAAAAAAGTTGCTACCACTTTTATTTATAGAAAAGAACATATTTTTATGAGTGAGAAAAAAATATGCAAATATCAAGCTTTTATACTTTTGTGTGTAAGTTGTGTTAATCTTCAACTGTTGTTGGCAGTTTCGGTGACAATAGTCAAAAGAGTTTAGAAAATGTCTCAGAGACGTCGTTTACCCGATTCACTAAGTAGATAGGATGTTAGATGGATGGAAATGGGATTGTCGTAGGCAAACGTTTGACGAGCACGATCGGTAGCGACCGGTTGGTTAATCATGTGACAGCAATGACGTCAGCGATTACTAACCGGTTGTTCACGAACCAATGCTTCATGAAACGCTCTCGGTTGATCACCGGTTACTTGCGCAGGCTAAGACCCCTATATATACGAGCCGACGCATCAGCTTAAGATCAGACATTTTGGTTCGGAGCTGGTGTTTGAGTGGTTGCCTTTTCTGGAGAGTTATCGCGTTTGGTGATTGTTTACTGCGAGCGATTATTAGCCGCAAGTGAATTGTTTCTTCTATTCTATTCTATTCTATTCAAGAGTCACAACTGACTTCAACTGCATTTATGTCGAGGACTGCATACTAAGTGCCTTGCCTCCATTGTTTTTATATACCGATAGATGACAGCACCATCACCGGATCGAGCAGTTAATGAGAATTTAGAACTAGTCCAAGAGCTAATAGCTACCTGGTACTAGCACCCCCAGAGGTATCGTTTCACTTGGAGGACATTGAGACCACGAGCATATTTAACGTCGCCCAGTCCCCTTTAATGACGACGGTGGGTCTTCGACCAGCAAGGATCGAACCCGAGGCCCTCCGGCCCCGAGTCCAATGCCTTACCGATCAGGCTACCACGGCCCTAATTGTTTCTTAAATAAAATATTATTTACGGCAAATTTGGCGAAACACGAAACTTTTCTGGGGTAACCCTAGCTCCACAACAATGAAAAATCCGATCCAAAATGGATAACCTTAAAGCTGATGCGTCGGCCCATCTTTATAGCGACTCTAGCGCAGACATGGCGCAGACGAATAATACGCAGGTGAAAATTACTTATAATTGGTCAAAAATGTCACGTGGTTCCCTCAACCAATCAATCAGCTTAAGTTGTGGTTGACTGGTAGATCAACCGGTGAGGCTCATAGAATGACATCGGAAGCAACCAGATAACCGGTAGCTCTCAAGAACGCTGCGGTTAGCAACCGGTTACTCACCGGTCGACCGGTGAGGTTCGTCGAAAGCAAGCAGAGTGTTTCGTAGTGTTGTTCAGCGACTTTAGGATCGATACCAATCCGAAAATTCTGTGTCAAGAAGACCTGTTTCAGGCCGACCACGAGTTACAACACCTGCAGAAGTCCGTTTTCTAGTTCTTTCGACCCTAAGGAGAAGATCCATTACTGTGCTACAGCTCGTTGCAGACCCCTTTGTAGCATCAGGAAGAAGAATTTCTGCTACTATGGTGCAAAATCGTCTTCACAATGCAGGTCTGTATACAAGACGATCAATAGTGTTTGTTCCCCTCAACGGACCACAGCGAGGGATCCATTTTTGCTGGGCAATAGAACATGTTTCCTGGACCCAGCAGCAATGGGTTTCTGTACTGTTCACAGACTTGTCCAGATTTACATTGCAGAGTGCTTCAGAGTGTCTACTTATCTGGAGGGAACAGCGCAATAGATCAGATAGATCAGTTGGGCATCAACCCAACACTGTTGAAAGACCACAGTTATAGGAATCATGGTTTGGGCTGGGATCTCGCTCGGTGGTCACACTGACCTGCTGGTGCTCCATGGAGGAACTCTGACTGGTCTGAGATATCGGGATGAGATCCTTGGATCCATATGTCCGCCCATACGCTGGTGCTATTGGTAATGACTTCTTTCTGATGGATTTCAATGCACGACCTCACCGAACTCAGATTCTTGAGGAGTATCTTAAGGATCACGGTTTGGGACGAATAGAATAGCCAGCTCGATCTACAGACCTTAATCCCATAGAACATCTTTAGAATTATCTTGGCAGACAGGTTCCTACTTCAAATCTTCCTCCAAGGTCGTTACATGAGCTAGAGCATGGCTTACTGTGTGTCTGGTCTTCGCTTCCTATTCCAGAGCCCGATAGCTTAATAAACAGCATGCCGGCAATGAATTCAAGTTGGGGGGACACATTTCCTATTAGAACTCATTTTTGTATTGTTTCTGTGACATTTTACTACATAACACTTTGATGGTCTGTTTTCTTCAAGGATGGACTTTTCCGCAAAGATTGCTTTTTTTGTTATAAATCGTTGTTGCAATACACTTATACAAATTTCTACGGCGCATTCAATAAAAAAAAAAAAAACATTTAATGCACATATCCTCCAAATTTTTTGTTTCTACATTCATTCATTTGCAAATTAGAAGCAAAAAAGTGGTTGTACCTTAACTTTTTGAGGTCAGTGTAATTCCAAAAAGGAACGTCCCTTCAAGAAAAAAAAATCCGAAGTTTACCTCAAAAAAATCACCTATTTTAAACATTTATAAAATCATTATTCACTTGAAGAATACGTTGGGATATTGATTTTTCTGCCTACATTTTTTTTACATTTTAAATACAAGATATGCAAATTTAAATAAGCGAAAAATAATCATGGAAAGAATTACCAATTCTGATTTTACAGAGTTTGGAACGATCCAAGTGACCCAGAAACAATCCAGGGTCTTTTGATTTTTTTTTTTTTCTTTTCATGGTTCATGCTAGTGATGGGCATAATCGAGTACTCATAATCGAATCACTCGATTATTCAAAATCATTCGAGAACTCGATTATTATGAGTTCTCGATTATCGTATCTCGAGTTCTCGATTATCACTTTTCGAGTTCTCGAGCGATGAACTTCTCGAGTTCTCGATTATCACTTTCCGAGTTCTCGAGCGATGGACTGCTCGAGTTCTCGATTATCACTTTCCGAGTACTCGAGCGATCAACTGCTCGAGTTCTCGTTTGTCCTTTCCGAGTGATCGAGCGATCAACTGCTCGAGTTCTCGCTTTGAACTTCTCGAGATGTTGAGTTCTCGAGATGTTGAGTTCTCGAGATGTTAAGCTCTCGAGATATTGAGTTCTCGAGATGTTAAGCTCTCGAGATATTGAGTTCTCGAGATCTCAATCACTCGAGCAGTGTAATTTTTGATCGATTTGAGAATCGAATGAACCTCTCAATATAGTTGACTTTTGACAGGGGTGCCCACCTTGGAAGATGGGGATCGTGGCGCAGACTGCGCCATTGACATTTTTAGGGAGAAGGGGTGTTTTAAGGGGTATTTTTCTTATTTATCGGGGGGCTCTGTGATATTGAGGGGGTACGCCCTAACGTCAGGGGGTACCCCTGCTTCTGAAGTGATTCAATTGCAGGGGTGGAGCCGTCATTTAGGGGGTCAGAGGCCTGGCTTTGAAAAGTTAATGATTTTATTTATGAATGGTCATTGTTTTTGTGGCCTTCCGAAAAGATATGCATTGAGACTCTTTAACCCTTCCCCCAGAAAAATTTGGAGTGACGGGTTGAGCTGAGGTGCCCACAGGGGAGGTGGGTCATAGCGCAGACTGCGCCATTGAAATTCTCAATGGACGTTAATCTTTTTTAGGGAATGTCCTTTTGGGGGGGGGGGGTTGAGGGATATTTTTCGCTTTTTTTTTCGGCGGTGGGGTTGGTCTATGCGATATTGAGGGGGGTGCCCTTGTCCTCAGGACGGGTGGGCACCTCTGCTTCTGAAGAGTTTCAGTTGCAGGGGCGGATCCGTCATTTAGGGGGGTCAGAGGGCTAGCTTTGAAAAGTTAATGATGCTTCATTCGAATACTGTTATAATTGAATGTATGCTGTCGAATGCTTGATTATCAAATGATTATTTGGGATGCTTTGGTAGTCTAATGATATATTTGGTGGAAGTGGGCGCGCTAATAAGGTTCCACCTTGAGAGGCATTAAAATTAAAATTATATTTCAGGTAAAAAGGTGGAATACTTAAGTTGAAAACCTGAGGGAAGTCTTTCCCCCTTACGTCCACCTTCGACTATACCATTAGGTATTGATACAAGTGTAACAGGCAACAACAAACGTTTTAGAGCCCAACTATACAGATTACTGCAGACACGTGTTTCGGGGTTTCAAGGAACCCTTCTTTCAACGCAAAATAGTGAGATTGTGGATGTAAGGACATTACTGGATGTCTTTAGGGACCATTCATTAATTACGTAAGGGTCCCGAGAGGGAGGGGAGCTTCAAACCCATTCTCACGCAATATTTTCCAAGTTGATGTTTTACATTTGAAATTGTGCAGTCAAGTGGTTTGACGGGAATTATATATTTTTATTTGCGTTTGGAAAATAAAAAACTTATTAGGATGAGCTGTTTTTTATTTGTTTTACGAAGAATGAATCGTGTAAAACATGATAAAAGAATCGCACTATGCATAGCATGTTTTATTTTTAATAATTATCGCATCATACACAAAAAAAAATGTCGAAAAAACATTCAGTCTAGATTCCAATTTTTTAGTAAATATTTCATTACACAAAAAGGATTAATTTAATAATAGTGAATTTAATTTCGATTCCCAGTGATGTTAAATTCGTTATTTTATTGTTTTGAAAAACGGAATGGAATCAATCTTACCTAAGAATAGGGGGAGCGGTTTGAAAAATCTTACATACTTTTACATGGTGGGAGGGGGGTCAAAAAATGCCAAAATCATCCTTACGTAACTAATGAATGGCTCCTTGCACGCAAAAGCTTACTATTTTGTTGAAAAAAGGGTACCTTAAAAACTCCAAAGCACGTTTCAGCAGTACTCTGTATATTTGGGATACAAAACGTTTGTTATTTCATGTTACTTCTCGGCACTAAGGTATTTACTTATTCCTTAATAAAACAAGTGGTTTACTTCTTGTGTAATTCCTTCCTATGGGTGCAAATAAGAGGGGGAGGGGGGGGGGGGGGAGTTTTGACGCAAACTGCGGGATTGTAATTTTTAGGGGATTTTGTCTCATTTGGGAATGTTGCTCTTGGGGAAGAGCTTCATAGGTGGTGCACCTTCGCTCTTGGGATGGATAGATTTGGAATGATTTTAAAATACAATGAATGCTTTTCGCTTGCTTTATTCGAATGGGGTTATAGTTGAATGTTTGGCGTCGAATTTTCGATAGTTGAGAGATTCCTTAATAATCAAACGATATTTTTCGAACGAAAATTGTTTATTATCATATGAGCGGATTTATGGAGGGGTGTGTGTTGTGTGAGTGGCGGATACAACGGGAAAATCATGGGGGTCATGTCCCCCCACCCTAAACTGTCGACAACAGTATCCGTACACATTGTGTTCAAACACTTCATGCATAAAATGTCAACGATGACAGTATCTTTTCATCTCATTAATTATTTTTCAAAGTAAATATTTGAACTACTACTTCGTTTCATTGCTCATGAAATTAATTCGCAACGTTTATTCCCAATCAGGTGTCTTATTCCTGACCGATTTGGTGCTTAATTGACTCCCAAACAGATTCAGACATTTTTCGTACCAAAAACGGGAATTTCGTTCATGGGCGTGGGGGTGGGGGCTTTCTTCAACATGAGCCCCCTCTCCCCCCCCCCAAAAATGGTTTTCTGTATCCGGCCCTTTAGTGATCCGGTAATGAAATCTTGAAACAAAGGGTAGAGAAACGCTTTCCATATTGTTTTGAACTTGACAATTATTAAGATCAAATATGTTCAATTTTTATTAAAAAGTGAGGGATAACGATAATATGGGCGGGTCTTTGGGCGACACTAGCACGTTTAAACTTGAGAATTGTTAAACTTAAAAATATATTGAACCAGTAAGTAACCAGTAGTGTAATTGAAAATTTAAGGTGGTCTTAGGTCTTTTTCGGATTATTGTTTCTTAGGGGGAGGGGGGAGGGAGAAATTTTCATAAGATGTGTGCCATTGCTCACAGGGACGGACGGACACCCCTGTCATTCTCTAAAGTTTCAGAATCAAATAATAGCTTCTCAAGTGCTTTTTTTCGAATGGGGTTACTCAGAGAGCACACTTTGTTGAGATAAAGGTTTTAAAACGATTGTTAACGCTGTGACAGTCATGTTAAAACGTTTAAACGCAATGTGTTTAAAATGCAGTGGTGCCCCCCCCCCCCCTGGCGATGACATTCATCTCTCAAATGCGACGGAGAACCGAACGAGAGCCCCATAAAATAAGACTAAATGCCCTCTTATAAGTTACCCCCCCCCCCTCTGCCCTCTCAATCGTGGGGGATCCTTGTTTAATATATTGCTTGTTGTCGAATGTTCGGTTATCGAGCGTCTCGGATGATTTGAAAACCGGATACGTAATCTGCTTTTTAGAGAAAGTTGGTAATCAATTTAAACCTTTTTGAGGACCAACGCACGGAAAATCAAGCGCAGCTATGAAACTAAGTTCCGAAATGGACCGTCGCGAGCCAAAGCATTTTCAGCAGTTTTGCCTCAACTTTACATTAAATAAATAAATAAATAAATCTCATAAAATCAGCACATCAATTGACTCCAAATTTTTAAGTTGAGTGAATAACATACTAATCAACATTTATGAAAATATAAGGAATATCACATTGAAAATATAAGGAATATGACTTAAACAGAAGCGAGTAAAACAAGAAAAACATTTAAATTCAACTACGCACGCGAAAATAAATGCTACGCACAAAAGTCATAAATATCTTACGTATGGAATTTGAAAGAAAAAAAAATCTGTATAAAATGTTATTTTTATTTTTTTAAAAATGGGCCAAAGAGTGGAAGCTAATATTAATTCCACCAGGGCTGTGGAGTCGGAGTCGAAGAGTCGGAGTCGGACTGATTTTGGAATAAAGGAGTCGGAGTCGTTGGAAAACATGCCGACTCCGACTCCGACTCCGGGCTTCTTTTTTTCTTTCATTTTCACTGACTCTCCTTGCATTTTTTAAAAATTGATTACCAATTGGTTCGATTACATGTATAAAAAGATACTAATGAGAAAATAACTGCCATTATGGCAATCAGCTAGCTTGAATGCTTACCGAACTTTCTGTAGCCTCCCCTAGTTCGCTTGCTTTTTAACTTAACTAATAGCAACTGTCAGCAAACGGTTTTGTTGAATAACATTTTCAAGTAATCACTTTCAAATAAAAATAGAAATATAGTGTTTTGTTCTATCTCAGTTTAAAATAGTAAAAGAAATGTAACAAATTAGTAAGTCGACGCCTGTAGCTAAGGTTGAAACGTTTAAGTGTGATCGGCAAATTCAAAGAAGTTCTGGCTCGAAAGCACGAATCCAAAAGATTCGATGAAATAATCTAATGTTTTTTTCTTTATTAAGACTATTTCTGTAAGCTTGGTTCTCACTAAAAAGTATGTAACAAAATAAGTGTAAAAAATTTCTTAATTACAACACTCAAGAATTGCAGTTAATCTTAAAATCTTCATATTTAGGTTAATTCTAAAGCAGCCAATAAAATTTAAATTAAAAATTTAGCGAAGAAGAAATATAGGTATAGTAAAAGCTATTCGTACAAATTTGTATACCGCCGCGTTTTGTGTAAAATTAGCTCCTGACGCATATGTGCCCTATTTTCGTTGAAATTTTATTGATGAAATATAATTTAAAACATATTCGTGAAAATTTTCAGAATTAAAGTATTTATATTTTTTATAAACTCTGAAATTAACTTTGGGTGTCATCTACTAGATGGATGTCACCAGAGGCAAACCACTCCCTCTCAAGAACTTGGATTTAGAAAAAAAGTTTTTTTTTCTCTCAAGTTACAGCTTTCAAAAATTGAAAGCACACGATTTGATCAATATATATTTGTTAAACATTAAAGGGGGGCAAATTACAGATAATCATTTTCAAAATTTTTAAAAGGGATTTTTAAGTCATCTCACTTTTTAACTCGTAACTATTGGAAAGTTTGATTTTTAAATTCAATTTCTAACGTTGTATGACGTCTTGGGTTTACAATCAAAAACAAAATGCTAAATTTTCATAAAAAGGAATTAATATTTCAATCTCTGTTAAGAGGTTTTCCCCCTTCCCTTGAATGGAGAGAGGAAGTTTAAAAAATGCAATTAAAAAAATTAAAAAAAAATCCGGAGTCGGAGTTGGAGTCGGAGTCGGGCGTTTCAAAATCCAGGAGTCGGAGTCGGGGTCGGAGTCGGCCATTTTCCTTCCGACTCTGCAGCCCTGAATTCCACACGACAAACTTCCATATTTCTTTTTAATGCACTCAGAAATATTTCAACTTTACTCCCTACACTTTTACACTGTTATTACATATTTCCCAAGTCAGCGAATGAAAAAGAAAAATAACAAAGAGCGAATCAAGAAAGAAAAAAAATAATCATGAACTTCAATGCAATTCAAGCCACACTTATAACTTTCAATGCGCCGGGAATCCCAATCTGCTGGAAAACGCAGTCAGAAATATTTTACCCGCCCTCCGCATGTATCAGTCAGATAAATATAATTCCACTAATAACAAGAACATAAAAAAAAGCAAAGCAATAAATAAGAATAAATGAGTCCTTTTGCGCAGAGAGAGCAACGATTCCCCTACTTGTTTACAATATTAACTTTGTGTTTGAGTGCCCGAAACCATTTGAAATAACCACGTGATATCTGAGAATCATTAGTTTAAATACATGACCGTTCGAATAAATCACTCAAAATGAATGCAAAAAAAAAAGAAAAAAAAATGAGAAATCAATCCGTTACAGAAATTGAAATGAAAGGGGGAGGGGGGGGTGATACCATTTCAATCGCTACGGGGCGTCCCCTAAGGGCTACCAACAGTCAAGGGCACATTGCCAGTTTTCTAGCCGCTACCAATAAACCTATAAAAGTTTATACTAGTCCGAGCCGGGTCGCCCAAATACCGAACTCCTAGTTTCTGACAAGCTAACAGGGAATCTCGTCGAACCAGCATCCCCCAAGGATTGCGACCCCTAAATGAAGACTAAAATCTATCAAATTGACCCCCTAAAACAGTCTTGCGTTTCGAACTTTTCCGGAGGGTAGGGGGGCAAGGGTGTATCTGCTCATTTTATCGGAAAACAACAAAAAAACTAGACCCACTGAAACGTAAAAACTAGATTTTTTCAAGGAATTGGGGGAGGGGCCAGCCCTAAAAATTTTAATGGCACAGGCTGCGCCATGGCCCCCACCCCACCCGAAAATGAGATAAAAAACACTCTGAAAAAACCGGCCAATGGCGCAGGCCGCATCATGCCCCCTCCCCCTTATAGTGGGGCGCCCCTGTAGCAGTCTACTCAATTCTGGAAAAGCTCAGAAAATGAACTACTTGAGTACTCGATTCAAACGTCTCGAGATCTCGATTTGAAACATCTCGAGATCTCGATTAAAAACATCTCGAGATCTCGATTAAAAACATCTCGAGATCTCGATTTAAAACATCTCGAGATCTCGATTTAAAACATCTCGAGATCTCGATTTAAAAGATCTCGAGAAGTCCATTGCTCGAGTACTCGATTCAAAAGATCTCGAGAAGTCAATCGCTCGAGTACTCGATTCCAAAGATCTCGAGAAGTCAATCGCTCGAGTTCTCGAATTCAAAAGATCTCGATTATCAATCACTCGAGTGATCGACTTGAAAAAGATCTCGATTATCAATCACTCGATTATCAGAAGTACTCGATTCCCGAGATCTCGATTATCAAAAGATCTCGATTATGCCCATCACTAGTTCATGCTTGGTTTCGGTCTTTTACCCAATCCCATGATCTTTTCCTAAATCCTCGCCAACCGGTTATTAGTTACTTCCTATTTTTTATTAATCACGTTTCAAAATATCTCAATTTACCCTCGTCTTCCAAAAAATAACTCCCTCCCCGCCCCCAAAAAAAAACAGCATATAGATGATGATGCCCAATTACAAAACAAATTCAGAAAAGAATGAGATTGGTGGCGTAAGGACACGTGGCCTTATTCGTCATGGGAATAGTTGTGTTAAGGTTGTATAAATGCGTCACCTACTTTATGTTTGCTGGTTGAAAGTCTCTCCGCACCACAAGAAGCACGTGACCACGGTAGAGTTAACAGGGAATACAGCTTCGTGATAGGTTCTTCTATCACAATTGTTTTTTAAATATTGTGTAATTTCTGCTGAAAACATCGCAAATGAAATAAATGCATCTGTATTCGCATTACCCCTTCTTTCTTTACTTTCTTCCCAGTTCAACTTTTAATTGAAGATAAAATGTGGAACCTCATTAATTTGGACTAATAGGGGATTCCGATAGTCCTTATTAATGAAGGTTCCGATTAAGCAAGATAACCTATAAATCGGTCCAACTTACATAAGCAAACTAGTGTAATTACACAGTAAAAAAAGTAATATTTTGAATTTAAGAAAATGAAATATAAATCTGCATAAGAGAAAATCGCAAAAACCCCATTACTAAAATGCAAAATAAGACCTAAAACATACCTTGATTATCTAAATATTTCTGACTTGAAATATAAATAAATCAAATTTTAGAGAACAGTTGTAACTTAGCATCTCTTATGGACCGTACACAACATCTAGTATCAATTAACACTAAACCTATTGAACCAATTTTCACAAAACATGACATACACGTTATTTAGTCGTCATTAGCTTTATGAATAGTTTATCATTATGTATTATATTAGTAGTATGAATATATTATCATTTATGAGCTCTACCGCAAAGTTAATGCTCCTTACAAGAATAACGTAATTTCTGCATAATAATACGCTGACCATTACTTCTATTCGCAGGATTTATTTACAATGAAATATTTCCGCAGTTCCAAGCTTCAGAACCATTACATTCCATGCGGCTGTAGAAAAGCATGCATAAATCATTCGCAGCAAGCCGAGTTTAAGTTAAAATATAGTTTCAAGCCATCAGAGTCGTGCTTTGTTTCCGCTGATAAATGGTTTATAGTAGTCATATTGATTTATTGTAGAAGCAGATAAGTAAAGTTTTCATACTCATAAATTCTTGCAGTGAATGATATATATTTGACAGTCGTGTGCTCCTGTATTCATATGTAAAGTGGTCAGTTCTACGCTTTACTTGACATCTGTGACTCCTGAAACCTGAACTTGTACCCCAGCTGTCCCTAAATTTGACGATAATATCTTCTTGATGTATAAAAGCAAAACAGACTTTGTATTTCCATTTCAAGAAAGTACTGGCGTATTTTTTTTAAGTATTTATGATGACTTTCATGTGAATTAAACCGGACTCTTCTTAATCCGGACAGTCATTTCGGTATTCTTACTATAGGGTCTGCTGGGGTAATTTGGGTATACAAAATGGCCTACTTTGAACTGTCTAGTCCTGTAATAATTTTATATATACATTTTTTTTTCTTGTTTCGGCTTGACATTATGACTTTCCAGAATAATTTTCTACAAATTACATGTTAATAGACCCATTTGCATATAAATGGCAAACATAGGTTTCACTTATACCCAAATTACCCCCGTGGTTGGGGGAATTTGGGTATAGTGATGGTTAAAGAGCAAAGCATGGTTTGAATAACAATCTTACTCAATGTTTTCAAACTTAGGTTGAATGTAGGTACAATAGAAATAATGGGATAGTATTAATGCTAATTTTTTTAAGTATTAAGATGGATTTTAGACTGGAAATTTCACAATATGACAAACCGTTAATGGACGGGAAGTAGGTTTTGTTACAGAACATTTAAGCAAATTTAAACAACCTTCCAATTTATTTTTAGGCATATATTATATTGGGTAGTGAGGATGTGTTTGTGCTTGAACTCCAATAAAATTGTTAGTTGTCTTTCTGATCTTTAAAATGTAATGTACACCCAAATTACCCCATGTTTTTAAATCATTAATTACATGAAAACTAATTATGTTAAATGTTTCAATTCAATGCCAAATTAAAGTACACATATGTAATGTCTACACACCTAAACTTGAAAATCATAGAGTGGCAGGTTAATTAGAAGCACTATTTGGAAGAAGTTGGTTTGCATTGCATCGACATCACCAGAAAGTTTAATTTAATTTTTGTCAATTTCAAAAAGAGTGTTGGCAACATTTTTTCAGCATATATTCATAGGTAAGGGTGATGTTTATAACTGTGAAATTTGTAGATGTATCAAATGAAAAGTTTTCATTTTATTCAACAAAATATAACTTATACCCAAATTAACCCGACTACCCAAATTACCCCGACGGACCCTATTGATAAAAGGCGAATTAGCGCAATAGTGCATTTTTGAATTTTGAAGCCGTATTTTGTATTTTTGTAATGTATTTTTGAAATTTTCTCTCATACAATTTTATATTTCCTGCTCTTGAATTCAAAGTGCAGTTTTGGTTGGGTGCAGAAAGTTTTTTTTTAAATTTATTTATTTATTTATTTATTTTTGGGGGGGGGGGGGTTGATTTATAGGTTATTTTGTAAAATGTGTTCTTTCATGACCTCGAACGACCTGGGTCATTTATTAGTCCGGACTAATAAAATTCTACATTGGTAAAAACAAATCCTGAATTTTTACGGGAAAAGTTACTAGCATCAATGTTGTCAGTAAATTTTACCTTAAAATCCTATTCTACTGTTAAAGTTTACGGTAGAAAAATCGACATGCCAGCAGCAGCTTCGATCTCGGGACCATCGTGCTGGTAGGCGACTTTGCTGACCGCCATACCAGTTGGGACATATTCAGCGAGGGGAAATACGGTGTTATCTGCTTCGCACTGTAAGTCACGTAATGCATTAATTGGCGCTGCAAACATTTGTTTTTTTTCGGTACAGTTTACTGTAAGTTTTTTCTGTAAACACTTTATTTTATATTAATATTTACCATAAAATATTCCTGAATTTTTAACAGTTTACTGTGGGCAATTACGATTTGAGATATGCTGAAAAGCTCTCAGAAACGTGTCATGTGCTGTCTGCTAACGTAAATGCGACAAAATACATTAAAATTTTGAAATATGCTTACCTTGGGATTTATAATTGTGGAGCCGTAACTCGGCGAGGCTTGCAAAAACCTAGCATTATAAACCAAAGCTTACAAACATCCATACGATGAAAATTAAATCTGCGGCAATGATAAATAATACTGCACGAGTTTTGTATTTATTTCTTAGTGAACTCTTGTTTACAATTATTATTATCATAAACAGTGTTTTATGATTGGTATTTAATTCAGCTATACGCAATTTTTGTTGCAAAATTAAATTTTCAACATGCTTCCTCGATTAAGTTTTACGTAGAGAACATTGTTTTGTTTTTAAACCACGGATTTTTTTCATATACGTTTAACACAGTACTTACGTTTTACATAAGACGTGCTTTTACGCAAAAGAGTATGAATGCAGTTGAGAAAGAGAGTGGGTGTTTGGAAAATATTTTTATCTTTCGGGTGAAGTTTTTCTCCCCCCCCCCCCCGTTTTAGGAACATTCGTCCATAAGACACGTATTTTCTTTTTTTCCTCCCTGCATATTTTACATACTGGTTTACTGAGTAATAAGTAGCTTTGTTTACGCTAGTTCATCTTTATCTTTACTAATAAAAAAGCTGAAAGTATCTCTGGATGTCCAGAGGATGTCTGCTTGTCTGGATCTCTGTGACGCGCATAGCGCCTAGACCGTTCGGCCGATTTTCATGAAATTTGGTACAAAGTTAGTTTGTAGCATGGGGGTGTGCACATTGAAGGTATTTTTCGAAAATTCGATGTGGTTCTTTTTCTATTCCAATTTTAAGAACAAAATTATCACAAGATGAACGAGTAAATTACGAAATTATCATAACGTGGAACCGTAACATGGGCACAAGCCAATGGGCGAGATACGAAATTATCATAACGTGGAACCGTAAAATGGGTACAAGCCAATTGGCGAGAAAATTCATCATACATTATTTGTAAATATACAGGCGAACCAAAAGATCTTTTAGTTTTTCTATTACGGGCAAAGCCGTGTAGGTTCCACTAGTAGCAAATAAAGCACCATAGATCTTTACTTATATATTGACAATATGCTTGAAGTGTCTAGATCAACTAAACTTTTAAGCAAAGAGCCACATATAACTACTATCTCTAAACTAATGTCAGTGGCGTCACTACGGGGAGGCGGTGCACCCAGGGTGTCACGCGTCTGGGGGGGGGGGGGGTACCCAAAGTGAAATTGCATGTTTTTGAAAAATATGAAGCTTAAATGCATTTTTAAGACTACAAATCTGAAAATTTTCCCAGGGTAGGGGCAGGGCCGCGCCAAGTCTGATCGGCGCCGTCGTGCAAATGTCTTTTGAGCGCCTTTATGCTCTGGCGTTCGGGAAAAATATATTTAACACCTGAAAGGAGGTTTTGTAGACAAATACAAAATGGAAAAAAAATGCGTTTGGCATTTAATTTATACAAAAAAATGTACTAATATTTAATTTCGCAACATGGTGTACGTTTTTACTTCATTTCTCGAAACTATTCCAAGTACAGCAGCTCCTCTGATACTCTAATGATGTGTTTTGTAAGAATAAAATGTTTTGATGTCTAAATTAAAGTCACTTTGAATACCTATCTAATCCGTAAATGATGAACAATTAATAAAACTTTTATGCCTGACAAAACATGACAACAGGAGCAGTGGCACAACTAGAAAGTAGGTTTAGGGGGCAGAAATTGAAAAATATCTCTTTTAATAAGAGGGGTCCGGGGGTTCTCCCCGGAAAAATCTTGAAACTTGTAGTTTGAAAAAACGCAATTTTAGACGATCTCTCTTGGTGTTATGGGGGAAAAGGTACAAGGGGCTCTGCGGAAATTTATAGAAGTTGAAGCTTTAAAACCTGATTTTAGGCTATATTTATTGACGTTAGAATAAGAGATGAAACTCTGGGATTATACCCGATCGTTTTTTTTTTTTTTTTTTTGAGAAATAGATAGAAATCAATTCTTTTTCTCCCCTCCAATTTTTCGAATTTGAACTTCGAAAAACGCAATTGTAGGCAACTTTGAAGATTTTGCAAGGAAATTTTGGAGCTCTCTCCTGGTGGTAAATTTTTCAAAATTTAAGTCCTAAAAACCTAAGCAGTATACTATTAGAGGAAGTATTTCAGAGGCTATTCAAACTTAATTTTTTTGTAAGTCATGTTTGAAAAACCTAGCTTTTGATGATATTTAAAGAAGGAGGTTCGGAGGCCCTCGCCCGAATATTTTCTGAAATTAAAATCTTAAAAGCGTGATTGTAAGATCAAATTTGGTAACATTAGAGCCGGCAGTCTTTCGAAATTGAAGCTCTAAAAACGCGATTTTAAGTGATTTTCGAACGGAGTTTCATGCGATGTTGTTTCGTATTCGAGGGCTTTCGCGAAAGTTTGCGAAATTGAAAATCTGGAAACGAAACTTGAGATGCTTCGTAATTTTTTTTGGCGTCGGCGGGGGGAGTAGCATTTCGAAACTTTATTTTCAGGCGAACTTGAAAAAAAAGAAAAATAATAAGGAAAAAATAAAAGAAATAGGACGGAGGGGGAGTAGCTGACCAACTAGCTGAAACTATTGACAATTTTTATCTCAAAGATTTCTTTTTTAAGGAAATTAAAGTTTTACCCCAACATTATTATTTTTTCCTTAATAAAACCACTTTGTTTTCCAAACACGCGTTTTTTTTTTTTTTTTTTTTTTTTTTTTTTGTCCTTCAATAGTAAATATTTTTGAAAAACATTCTACTAAGGATTCTAAAGGAGAGGGGGCATGGGGTGGTGCAATCAGGGGACCTCTACCCCCCCCCCTCTAGTTTCGCCACGGAACAGGAGGGTACTGATTATGTTTCTAAATTGAAGGATAAAATTATGGAGGATATTCCACTTTAAAATATGATATTGAAACTTGCCGGTAAAACGAATAATTCTAAAGTATGAATCGTTAAAAAGGCATTGAATTTAATATCTATAACAAACACATTGTCCAAAGCTCTTTCTTTAATTCAATACAAAAATAGTTGAAGAAAAAAAGGATAAAGGAATTAAGTAATTATGGTGAAGTAGTTAATTTTCGGAACTAAAAAGTTAATCTAAATTATTGTATAAAATATATGCATACTACGCACAAGTAAATAATATACAAATGTGCTTACCGTATTTTTTAATGTATGGTAACATGATGCAGTGAAATTACCAGGAACAATAGTTAAAAATCACAAAAATACATATTGCACAAATTATAATATAAAATATTCACCGCAAGAACCAAAAAAGGGAATCGCAAATTTGTTGCGCTGCTTATGCTCAACCTTCTGAAATTAGAGGCATACCGAGCATGGCTCCATATATGAAGAAAAATGCTAATTAACTAGCATCATGTGTTTTCAGTGTAAAAGAGCGCCTTTGAATAGCATATTCGGACACAACAAGGCAATAATTTTTCCTTATAGATAGGCAGCAAGGAGGATTGCTTGTTTCAATGAGTATAACATCACTGCTACTTTTATAGGTATAATGAAAATTCAATTTTATTTTTTTGTTGTAGGTTTTCCCCCTCATTTGGAGCATTTTTGATTGGTAGAGCCCGGCGCCTTTTTGACCCTAGCGCCGTCGTGCGTCGTACGACCTTGCACATAGGGACGGCGCGGCCCTGGGTACGGGTGTCACCACAAATTACCGTCTCGGGTGTCACCCATGTTAGGTACGCCACTGCTAATGTTATTAATTTTTAGAGAATGTTCCATCCACACACAAAGGGTTTCTTAAATTGTGTTCCGCGGAACCCAAGAGCTTAATGGATCTCACTCGAGGGTTCCGCGAAACTTTCATTTTTTCTAAACGTTCAAATTAATCACTTAGAAAGATTAAGTTTGAATGAAGTGTTTAATAAATATTGTTCAAATGAACGGCTTAGAAAATATCAATAGTGGATAAAAAGCTGCTTATTCGAAAATAAACCATTCCTAGAATGTTGCACGCCAACTATGCCATTGAGGATAAAACAGGGGTTCCACGAAAAAAAGTCGACTCTCGTAAAGATTCCACTTATAAAACAAATTAAGAAACGCGGATCCAGTTCAAAGGTAATCAGAAACGTTGTTATTTATATTTATATTTTTGTCGTGTTGGATTTTATATTGTCAGCTTGCCGCTAAAAGTATCTAAGTAGAGAAATTCATTAACTTGCTGACTATCACAAAATTTTAATTGTATCGCGATTTATAATAAAATACATAATGTGTAAAAAAAGACATTGTCTCAATATTTTTTACTTTTTTCAAACCAACTTAAAATTTAATTACCTGACTAGAAGTGCATACTCATACCAATTTTGACTGCTGACATTGCAAAAAGCATTTTTGCAACTGCATGCATCTCTTGAAGAACAAAACAAAGTTCCTCGCCAAAGACAAAAAAAAAAAGAGGATTTAAATTAACAATGACAAATTTAACTTTTTTCACAACCTCTACGGAATATTCCCCCTTGCAGACGCATGATATTGATCGCTACACGGAGAGAATTAGACTTCGCTGATTCCAGAGCGGTGTTAAAAGTTGTCGATGCATAAAAGTCTCCCATGGGTTTTGCCTCGTCAGAAGAGTTTGAAATGTTGTCTGGATTAATATCGTTGCAATATCCTTGTATATTTTATTATTGGAGCTGGAACATTTGGGTTGGCAAAGGGATTAAATTTATGAGAGGGGAGTTTTCCTCCAATCATACATATTATTCAGAAGTATTAATGAATTTTTTATAATCTCCTTTATTTCGAACATTGATATATTTTTGCCTCCAAATCTAGTAAATATAAAAATGTTTGTAAATTATGTGAACAAAGTTTATGATACCCTAAAAAAGTTCGTTCTATTCTTCCGACATCGTTTTGGAAAGAAAATCAACAAGTGACCATAAGTCTCACAACATCTCACATTGATGATCGATACACCAAATAATGGCAAAAAAAGGGGAAAACATTGCATATTATAATACAATAATAGAAAACGACCGTAAAGTACAGCAAAGGATAATATAATTTTCAAAGTTTGTAAATTGAGTGCTGTTTGCTGACTCATCAATTCTTATTATGTAAACTAGAAAGTATCCCGTCAAGGTATGACGGGTGAAAATTGGTTCTGCATTTGAATAAAGCAATTGCCTGCTGGGTGATATTTTGACATTTGAAATTTTAACCCTAACTCTAGTGGATGAACCCTAAACTCCAGTGGATACTATTAATTTTCAATTATTCTTTTTTAATTCTTTATCCTCCTGAAATGACATAGTCCTACCAGTAAAACAGTTAAGTTCCCGGATCGAGTTAAACATTACCAAAACATATTATCAAATTATCATGCCGTGGCGCAAGTTTCATTGTTGAAATACTCGATCATTGGCTATTATAAATAAGAGGATTATAAAAAAATCACGCCCACTTTAATGTAATTTCATTAAATTGCCAAAGTCAGTGGCAGGCAATTGCCCCTTCTTCCTGACCCCCTAAGTGACGGGCTTGGCACTTTGTAACAAACAACAGTAACAGTATTTAAGAGATATTATGAAGTATCTTCGGCGGCTGTATTCAGCGCTTCACATATTGACAATGACATATCTTCTTGGAGCCTGTGAGTTTGGCGAGAAATTGAAGAGATATCGACAAGTTGGTATCATTTTTGAGGAGAAATTGCCAAATAGCGATATTTGACAATTTTTCGAACCCAATAGTTCATAATTATAACGTAATAACTGTGACGTCATCCGCTCAACGGCCAATATATAGTACTACTGTTTGAGATTTAGCGTTAAAGACTTGGCCATAGCATTTGGCAGGAACAAGTAACTAAAATTTAAAAAAAAAAAAAAACGACTGATTTGAAAATGTAGAATCAAGAGGGAGAATTGAAAATATTTTTAAAAGCCTTGTACTACTAAAACGCAATTACAAGTATTTTATTTGTTAACAAATAGAAACTAGCAACAGATAAAAATTTCAAATCATTGCATTTTCTTTCCTTGTCGGCCAACAATGAATTCGGTTACCAATCGCGTGAATAATGGTTTAGCCGTATTTAAAATCTGCTTTAAAAAAAGTTATAATTTGAATTCTATGTAACGTGGACTTTCCAAACACATCCCATGACACGCAGAAAAGAAATACTCCATTTTGTTACTAACTTTCGAAATTTTTAAATGTGTTTTCAGTGCAAAAATCGCGAAAAGACTTTCAGAGTTTTTAATTAATATCATCGTTAATCAATGGCTTCCGAAGACGCAACCTAGCTAAGAACACCCTCGATCAACTCTCTTTTGGAACATTTTTTTTTTTTTTTCAAATCGCTCCATCCGATTAGGCGCTGGAATGTCACAGTCAGATACACAAACACACAGACACGTCAAAGTTATAACCCCCTTCCTTTGTGTGTTGGGGGTTAAAAATGGCATTAAACGAAATTAGTAACCATTTTCATAAATTTACTTTAACTTGACTCCTGAAAACTGAAGATAATGCTCAAAATTCGCTGCAGCGAGATCAGAAGATTCGCTGAGTTCGGGAACTGTAGTCTACTGTCATTTAAAATATTATAGAGTGAAATGCGATTAACAAAAAGTAATATACGGCCTTAATTTTTAGACTCTAGTTTAAATAATAGTCGACTTAATGAATTTCTATTAACATGGTGTAGACAAACCTTTTTTTTTTTTTTTTCAAGCCATATACAACTAGTAACATTGTACTAGAGAGGTTAATAAATGCGTCGTGTTACCAGTTTGACATGAAATTTCTTCAGAAGAGCTTCAGTCTGATTAGTAAAACACAGTCTGACTCCTCAAATTTTGATAAAATACTATTTTAGTCGTAATTTAATTTAAAAAAATAATAAAAGAAAAATAAGGCACATGATCGTTTTTTTTATCAACATACTCAACAGTAAATCTATACTGCTGAACAAAATTATAGTCTCAAAGTTTTTAAATTTTGTTTTTTTAATCATAATTTATCTCAATTTTGTTTTATTTCGTTAAAATAAAAATAAATAGAGTCATATTTTATCGTTAGAATTTTTTAAGGAGGGAAAATACCAGCGGCAGGAAGAATTGTTTTTTATTTTCCAACCAAAAAAAAAAAGTTTTTATTGGTATAAACTCAAAATTTACAATTTCACAGGCTTTATTTTTTATTCATATTTTTATTTTTTGTTATGAATTGTGAAAAATAAAGCAACTAACGATATTTAATGGTAACATTTATTCATGTTATGGTTTTAAATTGATTTATTTGAACAAAATTTTCCTTTAATCCTGGACTTCTCACCTTTGAGTTTATACTTTCGTCTAGGTTCTATATAAGGTTAATATATTCAAGTTAGTATTTTCTAGTTCCGTTATTTTTCTTAATTTAATTTATGATCTATAAAAAAATTTATGAGTTTGTCAGTTATTTTCATTTTTCTAACGAAATAAAACTAAGTTGAGTTAAGTTATTCTTAAAATAAAATTTTGAAAAATTGAATCTTTAACTTTGTCCGTGTAGCATTTTTTCTTTCACGTTCTAGGACCTAAAGCAGATTTTTAGAATTGAAAACCCTGCAATAAAGATATATAGCTTCAAAAACATTATTAGAAACGAGAAAGCTTCAACTGTTCAACGTATATTTTTTGCTGAATTGTTGTTGGATGTGCTCCTTTAAGCTACAGCGGGAGAGAAAAAATAATCCTATGAAGTATATTAACTTAAGAACAAATAGTGTCACAAAAACTTTCTTGCTGGAAAGAAGCATCAATCATTTTGCTGTCTTAAGTTACGCTAGGAGGCGTTTCAATTTTTCTTACACTATAGAGAGTAGCGCTAAATTTTATAGAAAAAAAACTTGATTCTTTTGACATAAAGAACAAAGGAACAAGTTGTGGGAAATAAAATTATGGTGGTTTTTCTTCTCCTTTTATGCGAGCATTATGCACTTGTTTTTAAGATTAATGTTTTAAACACTTTAAAATATGGAGAAAATAAAAGTTAACTGGCTTCGAATAAGTAAATTGTATTAAATAAAATTAAAATCACAAAGTTATTTATGTCTATATATCGCGTAAAGCAAAGTCCTAAATTGATTTTTATGAAAATTTGTGCAAAACATACTGCGTACGTACCAATTAAATGTTTTTTTTTCCTTGCTGTTTTAAGCATTTAATCATATTTGCTTTAAAAGATTTCCTTACATTGACTCAAGTAACTTTTGCTAAAATAATTTCCTGCTTTGTTTATACGAATAGGGGACAGTATGGAGAAAGGAACAGAACTATATTTATGCCCAATATAAAACAGGAAAAATAATGTCTTGCATGACTAGTAGATGTAGCAGCAAGAGAGTAGAGCTGCTACTACTACTGGACTACCTAGAAATAATTTTTCATAGTCCATTTCAGCATTGAAGGACATATTTTTTTTAAACCCTTTAACAAAATTTCTTAAACATTGCGATAAGTAGTATTCAAGTACATAAATGATACAATCCAGAAATTACTAAGAAAGTAATTTTGATTTCATATTGCATTTTTCATTGTCAGTTACCGGTAACTGACGCGGCCTGATTGGAAAGTTCTGTATCAGTCGCCTGTGACTGACGTAATAGCTAACGTGTGAACATGTTCTCTTTAACAAGCCAGGCAGCATTGGCAGTGGGCTGCCGTGAGCAAAACACATTTAACAGACCATGTGTTTATTGACCGTCCGTATGCCGTTTCTCCATACGCGGTATATCTCGAAACAGTGGAGCTATAGAGGGGAGTAAGAGTAGATCGCGATCGACCGGTGGACATAAGGCCGCGCCGTCCCTATGTGCGAGGTGGTGCTGCACACGACGGTACCAGAGTCAAAAAGGCGCCGAGCTCTAAAAATCAAACATGTTCCAATTGAGGGGAATCTCTCCAACCGAAAAAACAAAATTGAACATTTCATTATATCCAGGGTCGAGTAAGCCAAAGTAATGCCCAAGCCTGACTACATTTGGTGCCTCTCTCTCACAAGAAAACCTGCTCATTTTTGCTATTCAAAAGCGCAATCTTTTACACTAAAAACACATGATGCTAATAAATGCATACATTAGCATTTTTCCTCCTTCGTGTAGCTGTGAATACTATTTCGGTATGTACACAAGGCTGAGCATATGAGGCGCAAGAAATTTTCTATTTCCCATTTTGGTTGTTGAGTTGAATAATGTATTAAAAATTTTTTCAATGCGTCTTTTTGTGATTTTTAATTATTGTTCCTGGCAATACGACAATGTCATGTTATCATACATAAAAAAATAATAAATAAATACTGTAATCCCATTTGAATATATATCTTACTTGTGCGTAATATTTGTATATTGTAGACAACAATTTTGGTTAACTTTTTTGTTCCAAAAAGTAACGACTTTACCGTAATCACTCGATTCTCCCCCCCCCCTTCCTTTTTTATCAACATTTGCGTATTAAAAAAGGAGCTTCGGACAATGTATTTGTTTTAGGTATCACATTCAATGCGTTCTGAATAATTCCGTATTTTAGAATTGCTAGTTTTACCGGAAACAAGGGCCGTATCCGGAAATTTTTTTCGGGAGAGGCCCGGATTCGTACATTGCCCTAACACACACACACATATATACATATAGACACACATACACGCATTAAAATATTTAACATAGAGATGTTTTTTTGTCTCTATTTTTAAGCATTCCACTGTTTGGTTGTTGTTATATATATTTTACAGGGTGGCGACAGATCAGGGAAATCAGGGAGATCAGGGAAAAGTCAGGGAACTTTATTAGTCAGGGAAATATCAGGGAATTTTGAAAAAATTACAAAAAATCAGGGAAAATTGATTTTATGAAGAAAAAAAAAATTTTTTTCCTTTACAAAATTAAGTACTTTAATTCCCTACGAATTTTCCGCCAATTATCTGTTCAAAAAAAAAGTAAAATTAATGAGGGGCGATTGTAAACTGCAGCATTTGTGCATCTTTTTTCCTCAACGTCAAAGTATTGAATCTTATTAACCACAGGATGGACTTCCTAAGATTGCTTCTGTGTCTGTTAGGTTGTTTATTTTAGCTAGCTTGTAATTTCCTTTTACGCTTTCAATGCTACGTAAAATAAACAACCATACAGGCAAAGAGGAAGCCTTCATTAATGTCTTAGCTCCTTGACTTTATTCCATTGTCCAGTGTCTTTCGTCCATAAGCTCATTACGTTTTGCATTGAGAAAGGCGTTCCCTGAAACGCCAAAACACGTGTCTGCTGAAATCGGATATTTGTGGTTTTTTGACGTTGTTTTTTCTTACTTTAAATATCTTTATTTTTTATTGTTAAAATGCTGTATTCATTCATTAAAACCTATGTTCTTGATTAGAGAAAAGCTCCCTATTAATGGATGTCAAATGGTTTCATCTGTTTTGCATAAATATGTCAATTAATTATATAAGAATAACTACATTACTTCTATTCTTTCACTATTACTTGTTATTATTGCAACAATTATTATACTGTTTGGAAACTTAGTTCAAAATAATTTCAATTACTTTATAGTTCTATCATAAATACACATGTTTTTAAGAGTAATTTTAATAGTTTCTTAAAATTCTTATGCTAAATGGTTTCTGGAAGTAAAGTTTTTTTTTTTAATTTTCTCTAATCTTTCCATGTAGAAAAATTTAATATACTGTTTCGTAGGGGTTTTTTTCCCAAAAAATTGACTTGATATGTTTACAATACTGCATTTTATACAAACATACAATGGATTTCAAGTAGAGCAAAGATAGAAAACCATTATTATTGGTAATGTAAATCAGGGAAATTTGGTGAACTTAATCAGGAAAATCAGGGAAAAGTCAGGGAACTTTTTTTCACAGTTGCTGTCGCCACCCTGTTTAATTTCTAATTATTTTTTTTATTCACCTTGTAGCTTGCATTGGTAAGGATAACAGGAGAGTGTTCCTTTAAGTCGGATGTAGAACATCCATAATTTCAGGGGTTGCGGGAGGTTTCTCCTTCGGGAAATGTTTTGAAAAATAGATAGAAAAATATTTATTTTAAGGCCTTATATGAAGTAATTCAGACTACAAACATATGAAGAAAAATAGGCAAACAAAGTGTTATAAAAGTTATGCATTCTTTTGCAAATCAAGATCGATCAAAATAAAAATTGCTTGCTCGACAAATCGTTGTCAATCGACAGAGAGGAAAAAAGAGAAGCTCTTCATCAGATGCCCTACATATAAAAATTGTTTAACATGGTTTAAAAGAAATGGTGTAGAGATTAAGAACATAAGAACGAAAGAGCAATATTCTGACCATTTGGACAATTCATACTTTATTTTCTTGATAAGAGACAAAACTGAAGATATTTTCAAGGAATTTCAAGAACTTAAATATTTTCAAAGACTCTAGTACAGTTGAAATTATTTAAAGCACTTTATTTGCACTTTTCAGAAGTTGATTGCACAGTCTTACAAAATGATTATAACTTTGTATGACACACCCGTTTTAAGTTAAAAAAAATACAGTAGACCCTCGTTTTAAGCGGGTTTTTTTTATTCGGTTTTACGCGGATGCGGCAATGCAAACAGATAAAATTTTCCCCTCTTTCAAAATCCAAACTCCTAAAGATTGCAGATTACGCGTAATCAACTGCATTTTGGCGTGCCAATAATCAAGTTTGGGACACTGGAGACATCTGATGTGATTGGTTCCAGAGTTTTTTCCAGGAAAAAAGTTATTAAACTCACACAGTTCAGAATTCACTGAAAGAGGAGCTTTTAGGAGTGACAAAGGAAGCCAAAACCAACAAAGATACCGACGTTGGTGACATACTACCAAAAACGTTCACATTGAAAATTTTGAGCCATTTTTAGGCAATAGAAATGATCTTTCTGATTTGTTAGTGAAGGAAGATTCTATCATGGAAATGACGCAAGTGATCACGGATGCGTTAAACGCTCTGCAAAGAGTTACAAAGAAAAATTCATAATGACTGCCAAAAGACTATCATTGATAACTCCTCTTTAATAACATAACACGAAATTAATTTATGTTTTCTTTATGCATGTTGTGCATAAAAGTCGATATAATTACACATTAAACTTATTATGCAATTTGTCATCATTAGAATGAAATATTTTGTTATCTATGGAACCAAACCTCTATTTCAACGCTAGTATTAGGTCTCAATTTACGCGGTTTTGATTTACGCGACATTTCTGTGGAACGTAACCCCCGCGTTAAAACGAGGGTCTACTGTAAATGCAACGAAATATTTCTCAAAGCAAACAATTTTTTTTTTCAATGACAAGTAGTGCAGGAAATAAAATAGAGTAGAGTAAGCGTTTTTTTTTTTCTCTCTCTCTCTCATGCTTAAGATATTAACACTATGCAGTAGAAGTAAGATAAAAACAAGCAACAACAAAATAACTTCCAAAATACTGAATTCGGTATTAAATAAATAGCAAGACATGGAACATATCAGACACAAAAATTTATCCTGAAAAACATGCTACAAAAACGCGAGAATCATGACTTTTGAATTTTTTTACTCAAGATGTATCAAGGAGCTGAATTTGGCACATCTTGGTAACCAGATACTAGCCTAATCGGAAACTAGGGGCCCGGCCCTTGGGAATCCCCGGCTCGAAATCGGTGCAATGTAAGTTTTATAAGAGTTTTAGGGGAGGAGGGCAGGGGCGTGTACAGGGGGGGTGAAGGCACACTTGTTGGCCCGAGCCTGAAGGGGGCTCAATATTTTTTAAAACTATAGGTGAAAGAAAGGGTAAACAATAAGGAGGGGGGCTCGAAAAAATCATTTGTAACGGGGCCCCAAACCCCACCCCCCCAACCCCCCCCCAAACCCCCCAAACCCCCCCCCCAAAACCACACCCCCCCAAACCCCCCAACCACCAAAACCAAACAAACCCACCCCAAATCCCAAAAAACCCAAATTT